>NC_089840.1:221223820-221523820 GCF_035609145.1 Eleutherodactylus coqui | reverse complement strand
GAGATCTGATGGGCTGAAGAACCTGTGGTGATGTCACTGCTGTGGGAGGAGCCATTGTGCAGTTTGGAAGAAAGCACTGTATACTGGATAAGCTGACAGCAGCCACCAAGACCTGTGATTACGTCACATATGATCACCTGTGTGTGTGGAGTCAGGAATCACATGACCAGGGGCTGATCACTGTATCCAGGAGTCTGGTTATGTGTGGAAATCAGAAGGGATATGGATATAGCATAGTTGTGTGATGTGTGTGAATCAGGATTTAGCAGAGCTGTATGTGTCATGTACTGCATTTGTTATGTGTGGTGCCAGGATGGATGTAGTAGAGCTGTGTGTTTGATATGTGGGGATTATAATGGATGTGAAATGTAGCAGAGTTGTGTGTGTGAATCAGGATGTAGCAGAGTTGTGTGTCTAATGTGCTACATCCAGTCAGGATGAATGTAGTAGAGCTGTGTGTGTAATGTATAGGGTCAGCATGGATGTAGTAGAGGTGTGTATGTGTAATGTATGGGGTCAGAATGGATGTAGTAGAGCTGTGTGTGCAATGTGCTGTGTATCTAATGTGTAGGAATCAGGATAGATGTAGTAGAGTTGTATGTGTAATGTGCTGTGTGTGTCATTTGTGGAGTCAGGATGGATGTAGTATGAGCTGTGTGTGTGTAATTTTTGGGGTCAGCATGGATGTAGTAGAGCTGTGTGTGTAATGTGTGGGGTCAGCATGCATGTAGTAGAGCTGTGTGTGTAATGTGCGGGAATCAGGATAGATGTAGTAGAGCTGTGTGTGTGATGTGTGGGAATCATAAAGGATATACCTTGTAGCACAACTGTGTGGTGCATTGTGCCACCAGAAACACTGGTACTATAATTTCCTAATAATTACTAGTCTTACATATGAGCTACTTCAGACCAGCTTCTGTTTCTGCAAGCAGAGTTGTGTCATCCATGTGATGAAGATTGTTCATGGTTCTGCCTCCTATTTTCATCCTGGTTTCGAATTTCTCTAGGTCCATTTTCCGCATGATCATTTCTGCATATAGGTAAACAAGAAGGCTGCGAGGATGCAGCCCTGTCAGACGCCTTTGCCCATCCTAAACCAGTCTATGTCCCCATACTGTATTCTCACAGTGGCTTCTTGACTGGTATAAAGTGATTTTATCAGCTTGACTAGATGCATCGATATGCACAGCACTTGTAGGGCATGCTATAGCTTGTCATGGTCAATGCAGTCAAAGGCCTTGATGTAGTCGATGAAGCACATGTAGATATTCTTTTTATATTCTCAAGCTTTTTTCATGGTGCATCGCAGGTGTGCAATATGGTCATGGGTGCCACGTCCTCGCCAAAATCCTGCCTGTGCATCATGGAGTGCCACTTCGGCTACTGATTTCAGTCTTTACTGAATGCTTTTGATAAGGATCTTGCTTGCATGCGGAATGAAGGCTATTGTTTAGTAGTTGGAGCAATTCTGGGCTTGCCTTTCTTTGGCAGAGGGATGAAGACAGATCTTTTCCAGTCCTGTGGCCATTCCGTGGATACCCAAGCTGCCTAGCAAAGCATCATGATAGTTTTCACTGCTACTTACAGCAATAGCTCTGCCGGTATGTTATCTATACCTGGCACTTTATTTTTGTCTAGTTGTTTCATTGCCATGATGACTTATGACTCCAAAATGGGAGGCTCCAAGTTCACAGGTTCCACCTCATGCCATGGCCCCAGTACATGGTTGCAGGCATATAGTTCTTCTGAGTATTCCCTCCACCTATCCTTGACACTCTATTGGTCATTCAGTTCCTTTTCATTTTTGCCTTTGATTGTTCCACTGAGTGCCATGGATGGTTTTTGGGCCATCTTGACCTGTGTGAATAGGCCTCGGATATGGCCTTTCATTACTTCTGCTTCAAGTTGCTTGCAATGCTCACTCCAGTCTATTTCCTTGTCTTTCCTTGCCGTTTGCTGAAAATCGGCATTTAGTTGCCGAACTTCATTTTTGTTACCGGCCGCCTTTGCTACTCTTCTTTTATCAGCTATTCCGAGGGTTTGCTCGGACAACCATCAGCCTTGTATTTCCTGTTTCTTATAGGTGAGATGCTTACTGGCTGTTTCAATAACTGTTGACTGTATATCGTTCCATAGTTCCTCTGGATGCTTTTCTGATGTGTCAAGCAGTTTGAATCTGTTTGCTACCTCAATTGTGTGTGATTGGGGGATTTTAGAGGTGTTGAATTTTCTCAATGGAGCAACTTTGTTAACGCTACAGAATTTAATCTTGATCTTAGCTGCAAGAAATTCATGATCAGTGCCGCAGTTAATACCAGGAAAGATTTTTATTGCAATGACTGAACTTTGACAATGATAATTACACAGGATGTAAACAATCTGATTTCGATGAAAGCCATTGGGAGATGTCCATGTGTACAGTCGGCGTTTGCGTTGCATAAACCATGTGTTTCTTATCCTGATCTGATTTTCTTGGCAGAACTATACCAGGCGATCACTTCATTTCTTTCACCTAGCCCAAATCTTCCTGTGATGGTTGCTTTTGGCTCGATGCTGAATTTAAAATTGAAATTGCCCATAATGTAAATGATGTCCTACTTTGACACTTCATTTGCAGTTTTCTGAACACTGATATAAAAACCTTCAATGGTTTCCTCATCAGTATCTGTTGTTCGGGCATAGACCTGTAATATTGAGATGTTCACTGGCTTACCACGTATCCAGATGGCTATGATACGGTCATTTATTGTTCTAAAACTTTCTACTGCCTTTGAGTTCTGCTTGTATGTAATAAAGGCTACTCCATTACTTTTGATTTCCTCATGTCCTGCATAGTGCAATGTGAAGTCATGAGACTGAAAATATCCATTACCCTTCCAGTGCAATTCTTGAATCCCAAAAATATCAATGTCAAGTCTTGTCATTTCGCGTTTCACAATGTCCATCTTCCCTAAACTCATGCCACCCACATTTCATGTTGTTAGCATGTAAACTTTCTTTTTATCATGAGGCGTATCCTGGGGGCTTTTCCCCAGTTGCATCATGTGGAAAACCATGACTACTTGTCAGCTTACTTGTTAGACCTTGCTCTTCCTCAGTCTCATTTATAGAATCCTTTGGACTACCATCAGATAACATAAATGAATCATTTGAAAGCTCTTTCATATAGGGCTTTCAAGGCGAAGATTCTACACCGCAAGTCACCAGGTCTTTCCCAAACTCTCCCCAATGAAGTGGGCTTGGGACTGGCATATAGGGATGACTTCTACATTGCTGGGATATATATATATATATATATATATATATATATATATATATATATATACACATGTGTGTAGGATACAAAACCATCTTGTAAATGGAACAATGGAACAGGAAAGCATAATAGACACACATAATAAGAACACAAAAGTGTTATCGATTGTTACTAGAGATGAGCGAACGTACTCGTTTCGAGTAATTACTCGATCGAGCACCGCGATTTTTGAGTACTTTCGTACTCGGGTGAAAAGATTCGGGGGGCGCCGGGGGGTGGGGGGAGGCGTGGCGAAGTGGGGGGTAACAGGGGGAGCCCTCTCTCTCTCCCTCTCCCCCCCACTCCCCGCTGCAACCCCCCACTCACCCACGGCGCCCCCCGAATCTTTTTGCCCGAGTACGGAAGTACTCGAAAATCGTGGCGCTTGGGCGAAAAAGGGGCGTGGCCGAGTAGGTTCTCTCATCTCTAATAGTTACCTATTGTATTCATTGCTAGTGTTTTAAAGAATGAAATAAGGAGTGTGATGGACAACGTTTGACTCTTGCACTAATTTTTGTCAAATCTCTTTGATTGTATATATCATATAATGCTATAAATGGTCATAATTTTTAAGAGGTGAAAGCATGGCAGATCTTCCCATTGCACAATGTTTTGAAATAGTCTTCTTCCAAACTAATTTGGTTACCACTGAAAGAAAACTGGATCCCACAGGTAATATAAAAATTTTATTTGAATTATGCCAAAGAGAGTTATCAAATAATTTCCCTATTTCTGAAACCATATTGGAAAATAAATCACATTCAACTTTAATTTATGTAAATCAAATAAGTGATGTGGCAACTGGAAAGTTTCACTGATTAAGGCTATGATTATGTATATTATGAAAATTCTGCTTACCCCATTTCAATTAACTCAAGTTAATGGGCAAAAATAATTGAGTAGTAAGCTAGTATTCCATTTTAATTTGCTTGCTTCGGCTAGCACGTATAAAGAACAATTTGCTATGCAAAGGGTATTTTTTACTTTATTGCAGCTGCTGTAACTTTTCTCCATGCACTTCTATCTTGGTATGAATATTTACTGGGTTATGTTCAAGTAATGTAAAATATTCTAATGCATGTATAGGTTTTTAGTAAATGACGAAGTAAAAATCATTACTATTAATGTTTATACAGAGCTAGTACATCCCAAAGCAATTGATGGATTGTGCCTGGACTTTCAACAACATATTGGCTTGTTAAACAGTCCAACTACTGGGCTCTAGTATTCTAATACAACATATTGTCAATAGGAGATAGATAAGGATGTGTTTTGCAGTGTATGAACCCTCCAGATGTTGGCTATTAACCAGGCATGAACATAAAAGGATGGCTATCTTTGTTCCAGTTTATCCAACGAGAAGTATGTAGTAAATGTTTGCTGTATAACTCTTAAATTAATGATTTAGGGTTGGAGTCATGATTCACATTTTATAGAGATTATCAAAGGCAATGAATAAAACAATTATTGAAATATTTGATAGATGCAGTGTTTAAACAGTCCTGTCCCTGGACAAGCTGTAACTTAACATGGACTCTGTAAAACTTCTCCCCAAGATTCCATTGCTCCCTAGTAGTGTTGAGTGAACGGAACCAGTAGAATGTTGTCTGACCCAAGCTTTTAACAAAGTTTTACCCAAAATGGGGTTCTACTGCTTTAGTTTTATCAATACTTGCCCTGAGTATTACACAGTTTACGAGCCATTAAAGCCCTGTAAAACATTCTCAGATAATTACACAGGGCCTCTAAGGCTCTTAGACAGTTTTAGAAGTTTTGGTTAATTTCTGATTGGTTCAAACTAACTCAGACCAAACAGAATTTTTTTGCAAAACTTCAGCGAATCGGTTAAACCAAACTTTTCAAAAGTTCACTTATCACTACTAACAATGTTAAATGTTTCAGGTGAAACAACTTTCCATGGACTTCAGAGCAGGGTGCTCAAATATCTGAATCAAACTTTTCAAATGTTTTCTCATCACTACTCCTAAGGATGACACAAGATAAATCCTAGTCATTCAACCCTATTAAAACTGTTCTGAAGAACCGTACTAAATTTTATTCATTTTACTAACTTACGTACAGCACACATATTCTGCACCACTGTACACAGATTATCATCATTCACATTGGACCCTGTCCCCATGGAGGGCTCACACCCTATTCACCTTTTAGTATGTTTTCGATCATCAGAGGAAACTGGACTACCTGGAGGAAATCCACGAAAGCACAGGGAGAACATACATATAAGCTCCATGCATACTTTGCCCTTGATTGGTTTTAAACCCAGGATCCCAGTGTGTGTGAGAATGTATATATCTTACTTTTCTTATTTACGACCTAAAGAATGGTCGTGCCAAATTTCGAATTGTACAACATCGGGAAGTTAGAAAATTAGATTAGGTACATTACATAGAGGGTCACTTACCTTTGCACTTAGAATTGAATAATCAAATTGTGACCCCTTTACTTTTCCTACTTAGGACCTAAAGAATGGTCGTGTCAAATTTCAAGTTGGCTCAACAACAGGAAGTTAGGGAATTAGATTAGGTATATTACTTAGGGAGTCACTTACTTTTGCACCTAGCATTGAATAATCAAGTTGCACAACCCCAGGAAGTTAGAGAATTAGTAGTGAGTCAGTCAGTCAGTGAATGAGTGAGGGCTTTCGCCTATATATATATATATATATATATATATATATATATATATATATATATAAAATTAGGGGTACTACATGGTGTGTATCTTTTATTGGATTCCAGAGTCAACTACATTACTCTGTGTCGTTAAAAAAATAATCATAGTAATTAGCTCACCTATTATTGTATTCAGTGCAAAGATCCGGGTATGCCAAAAGGGTTCACATACTTTTTCTTGCAACAGTATGACTAGAAAGTAGATGCAAATATCACAAATCATAGCAAGGAGCCGTTATACAAATGAGCAATAGGAAAAAAAGGAATCTTGTATTAAATGAAGGGACTATGTGACAGGTGCCATCTTCAAGTACAGTATAGACAAGCGTTAACTTGAAACATAATGTACCTGTCAGTGTGCCTTATTATTCCACGTTCTATCTCTGGACAGCCTCGAGCTCTGATTGAAGCATTGCCTATGGACTGCACAGGGGATGAGAGTTGACAGATCATGTTTCCAGGGAGGACTTTGTTACCTAACCTCCTCTATGTTTCTTCTATGATTAGGCTAAATGATTAAAGACCCCCAAAGGATGTTATGCAGCAACCTCCGTTTGATAAAATATCAGTTTACAGTGTGCGGAATTCTTACACTCTATGGGCCTTAGGATGGACCTATTTTGTACAGCAGTAGATTCAGTTTTTAATCAGTGTGTCCTGGGCTACTGCACCCAATCTGTTAACGAGAACACAAATATTTTTATTATAATCACGTTATTTTTCGTGATTATAGGCTTTCACTGCTGAGGTTAATCAGCACTGCAAATCTTTTTCCTGGCCAGTTGTATTAAGCAAATGGAAATAAAATGCTGTGAGAATCAGTTGGAGCCAACCTTTAAAAGCATATCATACTGTTTTGCAGATGATATAGCATTAGTTTGCGATTACAACTTGTGAATTTGTAAAAGGAAAAAAAAAAAGTATGTTTAGTGAACCAGGATTTTAATAACGGATGGTAGCAAGTTGAAAAAGGTCTAGTTTATCCTATTACTAGAGATGAGTGAGCGTACTTGTCCGAGCTTGATGCTTGTTCGAGCATTAGGGTGTTCGAGATGCTCGTTACTCGAGACGAGCACCATGCGGTACTCGAGTCAATTCCATTTCCTTCCCTGCATGTTTAGCACCATTTTTTAGCCAATAGACATGCAGGGAAGGCATTACCACTTCCTCCTGTGACGTGCCAGCCCTATCCCACCCCCCTGCAGTGAGTGGCTGGTGAGATCAAGTGACCGCCAAGTACTTAAAGCGGTCCCGCCCGCGGCTCGCCTCAGACACACACTGGGAGAGATTAGGAAAAGTGCTGCTGCTGCTATAGGGAGCGTGTTAGTGTAGGATCCTGTCCTCAAGAACCCCAACGGTCCTTCTTAGGGCCACATCTGACCGTGTGCATTACTGTTGTGGCTGCTGGGAGCACTTTTGCACCAAAAATTTTTTTTTTCATCTCGGGCTGTGCAGGCTATTACAGCTATAGCGCTCTAAGTCTGCAGTCTGTAATACAGAGTAATTTTTTTCTGGCTGCAGTTTGCGTTACATAACCGCTGTCAGCCTCCAACTGTACGCCAATAATTCCATAATTTTTTACAGCGGTCTGTGTCTGCCGTGAACTTAATGTGCAGCGTACGGCGACAGCCCCTGATAGAGGGAAAGTCATATACACACTATATAGCCTGTATTCTTTTTCCAAAAAATTTAAATAAAAACTCCTTCTTTGGACTACCTATGTCCGTCTGAAATTTACTGGTGGGGGTCGCAGTGCATCACTATTGCACAGCTAGGCCTGTTTGCAGCCTTCTGTATTCTTTGTTTCTGCCTGGAGTTAGCGTTACAATATGGCTCTCAGCGTCTAACTGTCCGCCAATAATTCCATAATTTCTGACACCGGTCTGTGTCTGCAGTGAACTTAACGCACAGCGTGCGGCCACATTCACTGATAGAGGGAAAGTGATATACACGCTATAAAGCCTGTATTCTTTTTCAAAAAAATTTAAAAAATAACTCCTTCCTAGGGCTACCTCTGACGTCTGCATTTTACAGGTTGTCTGGTGGGAGTTGTAGTGCATCACTATTGCACAGCTAGGTCTGTTTGCAGCCTTCCGTATAATTTTTTTCGGCCTGGAGTTTGCATTACAATACCGCCCACAGCGACAAAGTGTACGCAAACAATTAAATAATTATTTACACTGGTCTGTGTCCGCAGTGAATTTGAGACGCACAGCGTACGGCCTACGCAGCCACTTATAGAGGGAAAGTAATATACACACTATACAGCCTGTATTCTTTTAAAAAAAAACAAACCTTCGTTGGGTTACCTCTGACCATCTGAATTTTACAGGGTGACTGGTGGGAGTTGTAGTCCATTACTATTGCACAGTTAGGCCAGTTTGCAGCCTTCTGTCTAATTTTTTTCGGCCTGGAGTTTGCATTACAATACCGCCCACAGCGACAAAATGTACGCAAAGAATTCCATAATTATTTACACCGGTCTGTGTTTGCAGTGAATTTGAGACGCACAGTGTACGGCCTACGCAGCCACTTATAAAGGGAAAGTGATATACACAACATACAGCCTGTATTCTATTAAAAAAAAACAAAAATCCCCTTCGTTGGGCTACCTTTCACCATTTAAATTTTACTGGGTGTCTGGTGGGAGTTTTAGTCCATCAGTATTGCAGTTAGGCCTGTTTGCGGCCTTCCTTACTATTCTTTTCTGCCTGGAGTTTGCCTTACAATACCGCTCTCAGCAAAGCAGTGTACGCAAACAATTCCATGAGTATTCACACCGGTCTGGGTCTGCAGTGAATTTGACGCTCAGCGTACGGCCAACACAGCCACCTATAGAGGGAAAGTGATATATACACTATATAGCCTGTCTTTTTTTCCCAAAAAAAACAAAAAGCTCCTTCGTTGGGCTACCTCTGACCGTCTGCATTTTACTGGGTGCCTGGTGGGAGTTTTGGTGCATCAATATTGCACTGCTAGGCCTGTTTGCGGCCTGCCTATACTGCCGCTACAGAAATGTTACTCGGGTCTGCCTATACTTCTACTACAGAAATGATACTGGGGTCTGCCTATACTGCAGCTACAAAAATGTTACTGGGGTCTGCCTATGCTTCTGCTACATAAATGTTACAGGGGTCTGCTTATACTGCTGCTACAGAAATGTTACAGGGTCTGCCTATACTTCTGCTACATAAATGTTACTGGGATCTGTCTATACTGTTACTACAGAAATTTTACAGGGGTCTGCGTATACTTCTGCTACTAAAATGTTACTGGGGTATGCCTATACTTCTTTCACGTAAATGTTACAGGGGTCTGCCTATACTGCTGCTACAGAAATGTTACTGGGGTCTGCCTATACTTCTACTACAGAAATGGTACTGGGGTTTGCCTATACTGCTGCTACAAAAATGGTACTGGGGTCTGCCTATGCTTCTGCTACATAAATGTTACAGGGGTCTGCTGATACTGCTGCTACAGAAATGTTACACGGGTCTGCCTATACTGCTGCTACGGAAATGTTACTGGGGTCTGCCTATACTTCTACAGAAATGGTAATGGGGTCTGCGTATACTGCACCTACAAAAATGGTACTGCGGTTGGTCTATACTTCTGCTACATAATGTTACAGGGGTCTGCCTATACTGCTGCTACAGAAATGTTACAGGGGTCTGCCTATACTGCTGCTACAGAAATGTTAGAGGAGTCTGCGTATAAACAATAAAAACATTGAACAGTATTTAAAAACACACTAACGAAAAAATATAGAAACAATATTTAAAAATGTACACATGTTAATTTTAAATGGGTGCCTTCCTGCAAAAGTAAAACAATTGTTAGAATCAAGAACTTTGGATTAGTATTACTTTTTTAACACTGTAGATCTGAATGCCCTTCACTAAGAACATAATGGTACAATTATTTTGGTTTTAAAACGTATAAGGGTTAAAAGCAGATGGATTATAAATGGTCGATGGATCAAACATGGCAGCTGGGTTATTGTCATAAGAGGTTGGAGCCTGAAAACTAGGTTGCAAAGGATATTATGGCCAAACAGGGCTGTTCCTTGTATGGGGTTTGGCTGGTTAGCTGGGGGCACACTACAAAAATAATTGTTGTTCTGGATTGCAATCTCCTGCAAGTTATTTGACAGTAAACACGGAAGGTTTATCAGCTCTGGCATACTCACTTCTGCCACCCCAGTGCTCTGCTGCCCTACAACTGGAAGCCCTTGTTCTGCCATCAGGTTCTCCTCTCTTTGGATATCTTCTAATATAGATAAGAATATGTCATCGGGAACATCCAGCTCCTTCTCTCTTTGTATCTTGCGGACTTTTCTGGGACAAGAAGACCAACATGGATTGGTTGGAAGAAGTAGGACCAATAAAATATTAGGATCATCATCATCAAGACCTGCCCCCCCTCCCTAAGGGTTAAAGTTTGGAAGGTAATGGTTGGCATGCTGCCAGAGGAATAATGAAGGCTTCCATCTTGTTGGTACTGATAATTACATTTTTTAGTTTACAGCTTAGGTAGGAATAGAGCCGACTATAGAACACAGCATCCCTGGAGGTCTGGGGACAGAGTTACAGCAGGCACATATCCTTGGTGGAAGCAGGCCAGATGAGATCCACATACTCCCAGACTGATTCTGGACTTATGAAGCCTTTACTTGTGATCATCTTTGGTAATTCCTGACAAAGATGAGTGGTATAGCCAGAAACTTGCATTGCAAACACTTTGAAATGCTTAATAGAAAACATATGAATGAAGCCTTTCCATATTTCAGATTGAGATGAGGAGGAGTTGTGACTTTTAGTACCTAGAATATCCTTTTCATTGCTATCAAATGCCCCTCTTGTCTCAGAAAATAATAGCTTTTCCACATAGCTGTTATCGCTTCCACTCTTGTTCTGTGGCTTTACTTTTGTCCATTGGCTCATATTCGTATCTGAAGGTTTGATTTTGCCCATGGAGGCAAAATTCAAGGTGGAGGCGCGGAACCGAGCATGACCCTGGGCCCGCTAACGTGCTTCCCACACAGACTATAGCGGGTCCTGGTCATGGTGTCTTGGCCTTGTAATGCCACCTCCTCCTCCTGCTTGGGGTCAGGGGATCAGCACTGGGCATCATGTATTTTCTCCCGTGTTACCACAGTTATCTGAGACACTGGTTTGGGCCAAAGAAGAGGTGCATTACTGCATTGATGAGACCTTCACAGCTGTACTAGCATCGGAGTCCGCTCTATGCCCACGATTGCTGAGGGTGTGTGCAGAGGCCTATGTCCTCGGCACAGTGAAAGTCTGGCATGTTTGGGCACTATCATTTCTTCATGTTTATTACTGTCTTTTGGTTCCTTCGGCTCACCTATGCTGTGGGTGCACAAAGACTTCCCATAGCGGTAATTTACCTGTCCGGCACAAAGTCACTGACTGACTTGGGTAGGGTGCATAGCGCAGATGGCTTTCCCCTTGCGGTGTCGATAGAGCTATCAGACAGAATGAATACTGTGTGGGCACATGGATTTCCCATTGCTATGTCAGTCGCGGCACCTTGGGTCTCACAAGGTGTTTGCTGGGACCGAGCCTGGCCAAGGGCCAGCTCACATCCTTCCCTCACAGGCTACAGCGGGTCCTGGTCATGGTTTCTTTGCCTTGTAAAGCCACCTCCTCCTCCTGCTTGGGGTCAGGGGATCAGCAATGCGCATCATGTATTTTCTCTCGTGTTACCACAGTTATCTGAGAAACTCGTTTGGGCCAAAGGAGAGGACGGAGGGTTACTGCATTAATGAGACGTTCACTGCTGTACTAGCAGCATCGGAGTCCACTTCATGCCCGCGATTGCCCAGGCTGTGGGCCGACGCCTATGTCCCGGGGGAACTGCAACTGCGCCAGGGCCTGTGGAACTTTTTCCTGGCTAATCCAGTCTTTGGAGCCGTGAAAGAAAACGTAACTGATTTAATGAGACCTTCACAGGTGTACTAGCATCGAAGTCCGCTTCATGCCTACAATTGCTGAAGCTGTGGGCCGAGGCCTATGTCATCGGCGCAGTGTAAGTCTGCCATGTTTGGCCACTCTGATTTCTGTATTGTTCATGTCTTGGGTTGCCTAGGACCCACCTATGCTGTGGGTGCACACAGACTTCCCATCGTGGGGTTTGACCTGTCTGGCACAAAGACACTGACTGACTTGGGTAGGGGGCAGAGTGCGGATAGCTTTCCCCTTGCGTTGTCGATTGAGCTATCCAACACCTAGACAGAATGAATACTGTGTGGGCACATGGATTCCCCATAGCTATGTAACTCATGTCCACATTTGCAGCTCCTGACGGAGGTTGGCAATTTATTGGAATGAAGATCGAACGTCAATTTCTCATTGATTCTCAACAGCATTGTGGGCTATCGCCCCCCCTTTTAAAGAAGGTCGCTACCTGGCCCTGCCAACCCTCTGCAGTGTGTGCCTCCAGTTCCTCCTCATCGCAGACGCACATATAAATAGACATGAGGGAGGTGTGGCTATGAAGCAAGCGTGTGGCATGAGGGCAGCTGAAGGTTGCGCAGGGACACTTTGGTGTGTGCTGTGGACGCTGGGTCGTGCGGGGGTGGGGCAGCAATTAACCCTGGAGAAGAGGCAGCGGTGTGACCCGCAGGCAGTGATTGTGCTTGGTTGGAGGTAGTGTGGTGCTTAGCTAAAGTGTGCCTTGCCAATGAGGGTTTGTCCAAAGTAAAAATTGTTAGGGGGGGGAACACTCTTGCCGCTATTGTGGCTTAATAGTGAGACCTGGGAGCCTGAGATGCAGCCCTGCATGCTACCCCTGCCCTATCCGTTTCTGTGGCGTTTCCATCACTTTCGTAGGTTTTCCAGATTTTCACAAGTGAAAACCTAAGCAGAGCATTGGTCACATACTAAAATGCTCGAGTCGCCCATTGACTTCAATGGGGTTCGTTACTCGAAACGAGCTCTCGAGCATCGCGGAAAGTTCGTCTCGAGCAACGAGCACCCGAGCATTTTGGTGCTCGCTCATCTCTACCTATTACCCTTCAGTGTTGATGCAGAGGAGGCCAAAACAACCTCAGTGCGGCAATTGTTCTCTCAAGTTAGGAGAAACTTCATTACTGGAAAGGTGCCTCATCTTAAGAAATCTATTAAAGATAACTTTTCAACCATGTCACATCCCAACCTCTTTCAAATTTATGTAAGTCATTACTATTACTAGTCAACCATCACAAACCCTTTTGGAAGTGTTCCATAGCTATAAAAAACCCTTTCTATGATAACCATGAAACATAGTTTTGCCTAGATGTAGTGGATGCTCCTTGCCATAGTTGCAGACCTGGTCATAAAAAAAAAAAACATTATATAAAAATCTTGTATAGCGCCAACATATTCTGCAGCGCTGTCAAGTTATTTATTTCTTACCCCCCACCAAGCTGGGTACTCATTTTACTGACCTAGGAAGGATTGAAGGCTGAGTTGACCTTCAGACGGCTTCCTCAGCCATGCGGGGATTGAACTCGCAACCTTCAGGTTGTGAGCGAGAGCTTAGGACTGCATTTTTGCTGCCTTAGCACTCTGCGCGACACATTAGATACAATACTATGAACAAGGAAGAAGTTCCAGCATTTCAGAAGTATGAAAATAACTCAGAGGAAAGCTGTCCACAGAAAGTAACCATCTACACATTTCAAGCAAAGCTCTTGATCAAGGTATATGATGTAGAGCTTTGCTCAAAATCTGTAAGCAGCATGATAGTTCAGTGGTTAGCCTTTCAGTGCTGGGGTCCTAGGCTCAAATCCACCTAGGGCAACATCTGCAAGGAGTTTGCATGTTCTTTTTATGGTCGCATGGGTTTCCTCCGGGTACTCCTGTTTCCTCCAACAATCCAAAAACATACAGATAGGTGAACTTAAATTGTAAGCCCCAATAGAAACAGGTGTTATTATTATTCTGTGATTAGGCTCATTAAATAGCTATTTTCATACTTCTGAAGTGCTGGAACTTCTTCTTTGTGATGGCGCTCAAACAGTGGCTTCCTGTGTCTGTGTACTCAGAGTGAGAGGATCAGTGAGGCTGAGTGAGCTGGTATTCTTTCCTGATTACAAATTAGATAGAGTAGATTGGTATATTGACTATAAGATGCATTTTCTACAAACTGCAGATGTAGCAGTGCTGGCACAAATTGTGCTAGTGCACTATAGTGATAGCGCAGCATGCCTATGAGATTTGCTTAGTACATTGGACAATCAAAGTCAATTGTGTCACAGTAACAGGGTTTAGGGGTCTGACAATTACCAATGTGTGATGTACGGCACTCAGGGGCAGACCGCGGGGTCAACTTATTTCCAGCTCTCTGCACTTATGCAAGATGGAGCCAGAATAACACCCTGAATGGCCTAACACACCCCAACACACTTCACTGTTACTATTGATCCGTTTCTGACAGGTAGGCCAGCCACTTTGGTTTCCACTAGCCGATACACAATTAACACTTTTCTGGGTAATGGATTGCTCAAAAAGCTTTGAAGGACAACTAAAAAAAGTTAAAAGCTTTATTCTAAAAAGGTTTAGCAGTGCTTCGATAAAAAATATACAGGAGATATTTACAAAAGGGTAAAGAGCATACAAATATACACAAAACAGTATGAAAATGAAAAGGAAAGAAATAAAAAAAAATTCCAGTCTATGCAGTTCTTTCAAATAGTTCTGGAGTGAGGAGACACGGAAAGGTGGACAGTCCTGCAGTTAGTTGCAACTCTTGAGTTTGACGATCCGCTTTTAGTTTTAAAGTCTCTTGGGGACATCACCAAAAGCAGGCTAAGTATATGCGCACAGCTTCCGTAGGGAAACCTAATTTAACATTTCAGCCATATTTGCCTAGGATGCACTCCAAAAGGGAAGCTATAGCTGCCATGTTTCATATCATGAATTTACTTACTAGGGGATACCACACATAACAGATGATTAGCTTTTTGCCTATGCAAATCTGTGGAGCCACAGTACAGAAATGTGTATGATACATAAATTGTAGTCCATACCATTAGGGTGCATTCACACAAGCGTGTGCGTATATAGGTGCGCAAAAAACTGCACACCCACGTACATGCACAAACACGTGTGAATGCAGGCCCATGCCAATTGCCTTCAATGGGGCCGCGGCTGCTGGTGGCCCCATTAAAAGCAATGGGTTGCCGACAACCCCTGCAGTGATTTTCAGGGAAGGGCTTTAAATAAAAGCCCTTCCATGAAAATCATTTCTATCTGGTGTAAAGATAAATAAAATAATAAATACTCACCTCTTCCCCGCTGTCGGGGCTCAGGCGCATCTAGCAGCTTGGGTCCCATCACTGTAATGAAATTCTTTCAGCAGGCAGGGATTTAAAATCCCTGTCTGCTGAAAGGGCTGCATCTGACTGGCTAAGCGCTCAGCCATTTATTGATTCTTTACTCCCTGCAGGGAGTGCTGTCACAGTGTTCAGTGACAAGGGGACTCCCCGATAGGGAATATTGACACACACCACAGACCTATGGTGCAAGCATGTCCTATGTTTTGCAGGTATGTGCGTTTGCACGCCTGTAAAACACAGACATGTGAACACATCATAGGGAACCAATGATTCTAATAGACACGTGGTTTTGTGCGCACCTATGTCCGAACACGTTCATCTGAAAGCACCCTCTCCGCAGCTGAAAAGCACCCTTTGAAAGCACCTCTCCGCAGCTGCCGGGGCTGAGGCGCGTCCAGCCGCGTCTTCTCCCTGCACTGCTTTGAATCTCTTTCAGCAGGTGTCGATTTGAAATCCCCGCCTGCTGAAAGTGCTGTATCTGATTGGCTGAGTGCCGCCAGTTAGATACAGACCCCTTACAGCATGCAAGGATTTTAAATGGACACCTGCTGAAAGAGATTCAAAGCAGTGCAGGGAGAAGTCTTTGCTTACCAATGGCTACCATATGATTGGCTAATCAGTAGCCACAGCAGTCATATATTGTATTCTTGGCCTCATGGCTCCCTGCTTTTGAGCAGTTATCTTTTTTTCCTTTTCAATAATTTTTATTGGGTTTTATAATTAACAAACAAAAAATAACAGAAATTTGACCACAGTGGTCAGTCGGTAGACGTTTGTAAATGAAAACCCAAAGGACTATGGGTGCTGCAGTGCTGGGTCACCATGGAAAGAACAGGTATATAGGTAGTGCCTCTTTTATTGTTTTACATTGACAGCCATTTAAAACAAAAACAAATTCAAAAGTTGGATAACGCCTTTAAATCCAAAGCACTTATAGCTAAGATGTGAGCGCTAAATGAGGAAATGAAACAGGCTTCAATTAGGAAAGTTACATAAAAGTTTCTTAATGCATCTGGGATCCAAGACTATTAACAGCAACAGACCTCTGCTGTTCGAAGTATCTGAAATGGCTTCATATTTTCTACATGAAAAATTCTTTGAACTGATCTGTGGAGACAGATTAGGGTGATGTTTAGTGAAAGGTAATTAAGCACAACAGTGACCGTTTATTTAGAAGCAGATTAGCACAGCAGTCTGCATTAAGTATTTTCCTATTTCTACTTCAAGTTTTTTTCAGCTTCGTACCTGAAGGAAGTTTCAAATATTTAAGATGATTAGTTTTTGTTCTCGGTTCATGTAATCATATTAAATGAGGAAAAAAATGAATAAATAATTTCTTAGCAACAAAAGTCTAAGCTTCAAAGTATTAATCTTCTATGGCTTTAATATGGGAAATAATAATGGCGCTGCAATTTGTTTAGTTCTTGAGTATACTACTAATGAGGCCCAAATCACTCAAAAGCGCAGTCTTTATATATTCCAACTTAATTGTTAATGGCAAACTTTACAAGTCAAAGGAATTGGGGCACATTTACCGATACTGTATGGTTCGTATGTCTTTAACATTTTTACAACTTTTCTGCAGGTCTCATGACAAATGTCTCAACTGGGCCCTTTTATCATGTCAAATTTAAAGAAAACCTGCTATCGAACTCGAACCACAGCAGAATGAACCTGGAACCAATTTGCACACAGACCCCGTGTAAGTGTTAGGGCGCCCACCCACTGGCGTTTGCGATTTTCGTGCGTGAAAAACGCCGTGTTTTCCCTGCGTTTTTCGCGGCGTTTTCGCGGCGTTTTCGCGGCTTTTCCATTAATTTCCATTGACTTTCATGGGTGCATTAGGAGAAAAATAAGGACACATATGCAACTGACAGTTCCTATGTTAAAAAACGCAACGCAACGCAAAACGCCAGTGGACAGGAGTACATTCAATTCTAATTGCTCTGCAGGAAAAACGCAAAACGCAAAGAAAAAAAAATCGCCAGTGGGTGGGCGCCCTTACTCTGAAATACTGTGGCATTTTAGAACAGGCACACTTTAAAGTTTGCCTATCTGACTCAAAACGGAGCTCTTGAGTCAGAGGTGGGCCACGCCAGGCTCTCCCCGCCCACAGCATGTTGACTGACAGCTATACAGAAGCAGGGAGAAAAGCTTAAAGTTTTTATGCTGCAGGTGGTTAGAGGTAGACAGTGTGCCTCTTTGTAATTTGCCTGTTTGACTCAGGATGGAGCTCTTGAGTCAAAGTGTGTCTATTTTGAAATGCCACAGTGTTTTAGAATAAGACTTCCATAGGTAATGTATGCAGATCTGTCCTTGGTTCATGCTGCTTGTGACTGGCTCCCTTTAAAACATTGCCTTCTATAAAATCAGCATCAGCTCTGTTACAGCTTTGTTATGTCTCAACTAGGCTCCAATTTTGGTAAAATTTTATTGCTGGTGCCATCAAGCTCTTCTGCTTAGCCAGGTCATTTAGTTACAAAAGCTGAGCCATGAACTGGCAATTTCTCTAGGTAAAGTAATGACCAATCATGAAATATGCAGTGTTTGTACTGGGTTTCTATATGGATATTTGGTGCATATGTGGGATTTTTAGTGGATTTTCACTGCGTTTTTTTTCATGTGCGCAAATAGAAAAAAATGCAAGAAGGCTCAATTGACGTTATTATTTTGTTAACCACTGACCCCTGCCAATATGCATAAAAGTGCAATGAATACGCATGCAACTGCATATTTGGTGCATTTTAATCCTAGATCACTAAACATTAGTCTCACAGATACTCTCAATGAGTCGTGGTTGCAGGAGCGTTTCGATACTGTGACTTTGAGGCCTTAGTCAGACGGGCGTTTTTTCACGCGATTTGCGGATCGCATGACGGATGCGCATCCGCAAATCGCGTGACTGATGCGCGCAAGTCGCCCGCAAATCGCCCGAAAATCTGCTCCTAGCCGCGTTTCATTAGAAACGGGCCGGAGCTGTCCAGCGCATTGCATTCAATGGAGACGGCAATACAGCCGTCTCCATTGAAAGCAATGCGCAGCGGGCGAGCCCGGGATGAATTGTCGGTAAGGGCTTAAAGGGGTTGTCCCGCGAAAGCAAGTGGGTCTATACACTTCTGTATGGCCATATTAATGCACTTTGTAATGTACATTGTGCATTAATTATGAGCCATACAGAAGTTATAAGAAATTTTTCACTTACCTGCTCCGTTGCTAGCGTCCTCGTTTCCATGGAGCCGCCTAATTTTCGGCGTCTAATGGTCAAATTAGACGCGCTTGCGCAGTCCAGGTCTTCTTCTTTTCTCAATGGGGCTCCGTGTAGCTCCGCCCCGTCACGTGCCGATTCCAGCCAATCAGAAGCCCTGCGGTCCACCGAGGGAGAAGATCCCGGCGGCCATCTTCAGCCGGTAAGTAAGAAGTCACCGGAGCGCGGGGATTCAGGTAAGCGCTGTGCGGTGTTCTTTTTTAACCCCTGCATCGGGGTTGTCTCGCGCCGAACGGGGGGGGTGGGGGGGGGGTTTGAAAAAAAAAAAAAACCGTTTCGGCGCGGGACAACCCCTTTAAATATATAAGCCCTTACCTGCAATTCATCCTAAAATGTGTAAAAATAAAAAAAATTGTATACTCACCTTTTGGCGGCAGCCGGAGCTCCGTGCGGCCGTCCTGCAGTGGGTGTGAAGGGGGTGTGAGTCAGACCTGCCCCCTGATTGGCTCAGCGCTGAGCCAATCAGAGGCATGCCTCACTCACACCCATTCATGAATTCATGAATGGATGTGAGTCAGACCTGCCCCTGATTGGCTCAGCGCTGAGAGGCAGCAGTCACTCACCCATTCATGAATTCATGAATGGGTGTGTGAGTGTTTTCAGCCTCTGATTGGTCAGGGCTGTGACCAATCAGAGGCAGATCATTCAGCAGGCGGGGATTTTAAAGCCCCGCCGGCTGAATAGTGCCAAGAAGCAGTTCAGGAGAACTGACAGCGGCCGCGGCTGGACTCCGGCTGCAGCGGAAAGGTGAGTATACAATTTTTTTTTATTTTAACACATTTTAGGATGAATTGCAGGGAAGGGCTTATATATTTAACCCCTTCCCGACAATTCACCCCGCGCACGCCGGCAGCCCATTGCTTTCAATGGAGTGGCTGTATTTCCGCTCCATTGAATTCAATGGGCAAACATCGTTCTTCTCTGCCACAGCTGTTACAGCTGTGGCAGAGAAGAATGATTTGTCTTCTATATGTTCTCAATGGGGTCGGCGCTGCTGCCGCCGGCCCCATTGAGCGCATATAGAGAAGAGAACAGGAATCGCAGATCGCAGATAGGTGCGATCTGCGATTTTTTGTTCTAGAATTTATCGGACGAGCGCATGAAAAGCGCTCATGTGTCCGATACCATTGCAAAGCAATGGTTTTATAAAATCGCCGGACGCATGCGCATGCACAAATCGCGGCTAAAAACGCCCGTCTGACTAAGGCCTTAGAATGTATTGGCATCTGCCAGATGTGTTGCAGAAATTTCTGCAGCCATCCTATTCACCTGAATAGGTCTTACAGAAATCAATGTGCTTGTCGCAAAAACAACCCCATACAAATTAATGGAATGGATTTTAGATATAGAAATTTCAGCAATAGCTTTGGAGAGTGTGACTGTAACCTTAAAGGCATATTACAATATCACGACTGAGATTGAAATGCCAGCATGTTTGCTACAACTAGAGTTGGCCAAGATTATGGAAACAACCAAACTGTCTGTCCTATGCTGTTTTTGTAACCTCCATAAAAGTGAATGGGAGTTAAGGAAATGATGTAGAACAGCGAGTTATGCTATTTCCCTAATTCTTGAGTTGGAGAAGCAAAGGAACTATTATGCTGTTTCCATAACTCCTATTCACTTCTATGGGAATTATGGAAATAACTTTGAACAGTTGGTTGAGCAGTTTCAGTAATCACAGCCACCATTTGCGATGGCAATGGGCCGTGATAAGGTCATGGGACCTCCATTATCCACATCCCTCAGACATTTATGTCATATGATGTGGACAGTTACATATGTCAGACTTTATGTTCAGCACCTAAATATTTCCCTGGTGTATGGCCTTAGCTTACCCAATAACAAACAAAGCTGTAGAATTGTGTAATATACAGTCGAACAGCACTCATTACATATCTCCCACACAAGTTCCACATAATTACAGTATAATTACAGTACAGAATGATGAATTTGAAACTCCATGGGGAAAATTTACTAATGAGTCACTCATACAGGCATATGGGGATATGTATTATGCTCATATTTTATACACACATCATACACAGAAGAGTTTAGTGTGCCATTAAAGGCCCTTTTACATGCAAAAATTATTACTAAAAATTTGTTCAAATGTCCGAATGTGAGTGATAATCGTTAGGTGTAAATGCGAGCAGTCGTGTGCTATTTGTTCACTTGTCGATAGCCGCAGGTTTTTAGCCAGCATAAAAACCATCTTTCGGCCACTGAAAAGACATTTCATTTGAATTAAATTTGTCTAATCTTTTGAGCGGCTACTTGATGGGTTTTGTTTGCCTTGCATACACAATAACTACATTGTTTACTCATGCCCAGAGAAGACAATGGAATCTGCTAATCCCTCACATAAACACATGCCCACATGAGCAAAGAGCAGCTACTGAGTTTACTTAAGCTAATGAGGGAAATAAAGAGAATTAAGTCATTATCTGTACATGTAATTTTATGTAAAAATGTTGTCAGTTTGTTCAGTCATGCGGCCATTTTAGCAATAATCGTTAGGTGTAAAAGGGCCTTAAAGGCACGTGTTTTTATGCACATGAAAAAATGTTCAGTGTGTCCTCTTTTGGTGCATATTGCTTGCATAATACATCCATTATAGGCTATGGGTGTTTGAAATACACAGTAAATATTCATGTTACATCCATAGTTAAATGTGTACTGCATAGTGAGTGAGCCTTCAGACCGGCATTTCCAATGCTGATCTTACTATAATTTGCCCAATGCATGGTGCACCTAATAAATGAAGAGGCTCATACCTACTCCTGTATTAGGCACATATTGGTACCCTTGTGTGCCTACACGAAAATGTATACCAGGTCTGATCTGGTGTACATTTCTGGCATAAGTTATACATAAATCTGTTGGTCTGGGGAATCCATTACTCCTCCTGAACAGCACTGCCCAATTCTAAGAAAAGAGGTGAGGCCAGGGCAAAAGGCCAAAAAGTTGCCAATGTTTGCGCAAGTGGTACTTTTGCAAAAATGTGTGCCTTTTTATACTCCAGATTTATGTGGTTAAAGCTTTCATCAATGTCTCACTATGTGCTTAAAAGTAAACTACTTGCCTAACAAAAAGGCACCCCCCAACCCCAATGGTGGCTGCAGACATCCACCATCTCATCTTCTAACACTGTATAGGTGATTTGAAAAACTATATCAGAAAAAAATGTGGTTCAACCATTATAAATAGTTATCATTTTGTACCTTAAAACAATATAATAATAAATATGGAGATTCACCTCAAGCTTGTTTTCCTACCATAAGTAATTTGTAAAAGTGCAACTACTGGGACCCATAAGATTTCCTAACATCAAAAAGGGATGGAAAATTGTAGTACAACACCAGATTCAGTATCGTGATGTGAAAAGAAAAAATGCAAAGCTATAGGGAATCCATTATACCATGACTTAATACGGTGGGGAAATCCATTTAAAAAACCCACGTAAGTTGTATAATTACATGCAATCAATTTTGGCTATTTTGAAGTCAATAGTGAAATAAAACTTCCTCCGAGACAGAGGGATAAAAAATGCTACAGTTTATAAAAGCAAGATACAGGATTTAATATGCAAAATCTGGCACCAAGCAATAATACTAAAAAACAACCAGTGTGAACAGTGCCTTAAAGCACAGCTGAGTTTTCAACAAGTTTTCTAAAATAAGAGCTTTGCTTTACCCTCTAATTTTGCTGTTGTTTACATACTGTTTGATGTTTTTAAGTTCTGATTTTTAGTTGGTCTTTCCAATTTTTCTGTTGCCCTGCTATTTGCAATCCAGTTTCAAGAAGGTAGTGTGTAGCAAGCCTAGCATTATGCCAGTAGTTCACTGTCCTGCACTTCCTTGCCCTGATTGCCCATGCCACATTGCATAGTTTGTGGTGCAGTCAGCAGTGGAGCGGTAACTAAATGCCCACCCTTATGCTCTCCAAGGGCAATTCAGGTATTCTGTCCAAATGGGGAGTAAACCCAATGTAATGTGCGTGCAAACACACACACAGTTACACACAACCTCAGGTAAAGCAGATATTGTGGAGATAATTATCACAGTGTTTGCACATCTGTTAACCTGCAGCCTCTGAGTACATGGGAGCGCCCCAGTCTTAGCTGTCTTCCCCATTGCCAAGAAACTTTTTGTGTACTTGTTACTACACAAGCTCTGTACCTAATGACAAAGAGTGGATTGTAGAGGATCTGGAAGGGAGACCTCTAATAACAGCCATTTCAAATATGATTTACTGTGGTAAAGCAACCCATTTATTTAATACAAGTATATTACAAGCTACTAGATGAGCATAAGTTTTCTGAAACATTATTTCCCCTTTAATCCTTGCAGGAAATGTCCAGACAATTATTGACAAGATGAAAGAAAATCGCAAAATAAAAATTAGTCTGTTCCTGCTATACATGCAGATCTTGCCTATTATGATGGCGCCTTTAATTCCTATTATAAGTCAAATAATGACAGCTAGTAATTGAACTATAAAAGATAGTTCACTAAATCAATGGCTTAGACAGAATGTTATATGATATTAAATGAGCTTTAATTAGAAATTTTTATAATAATGATGTACTTTATAGCTTACGTCGGAGGCTGGCATTGCATTAGAAGTTCAGCTGTGCACTTTCAAAGTTGGTTTAAATCTATATCTCCAGAACAGCATGTCATTTCATTGTGCAAAGTAGTAATAATGCTGAAAAGTGCTTGCCAGTTTTATACTAGGTAAAATTGATTTGTACCAAGTTGTTCAAGTGGATAGGCATTGTTGGACAAGCGTGAATCATTATCATTAACAAAGAAAAATTACATGCTAAGCTAAAATTAGTGTAACTCGATAAGATAACTTGCCACTCTGCTGTTTGGTGGCACAGAATTGATGCAATAATACAGAGTTAAATAGCAATGAATTAATGTAGTACCGCTGAGTTCAAAGACAATGTAATGATAAGCCACTCTGGAGGTAGGTGACATTGAATGAACACTCTGAAATTAAGCATGGCTAAAATAATTCATCAACACATCTTATCTGACATTGGATTGTGTCTCTTCCTTAAATGCACTACTTAAGAGATAAATGTGAAGTCTGGCATAAATTCACAGGTGGAATACGAGTGATAATGGGTAAAACCTGCAAAGATACTGAACAATGGTAGCTAAGATTTTTAACCCACATTGGACAATCACTTTTTTATTATAAGGATCCCTAAGAATAGACCAATCACAGGGTGTTTTGTTGCTTAGAATCCTAACTATCAGTTGTAGTTGGTCAACAAAGATGTAAGTGAACAATGGTCTATTGGTCAACAAAGATTTTGGAACATGGCAAGTGAAGTGGTTTTCTATATGAATTCTATATGGGAAACCATAGTGGGGGTTTGATATACTGTATACTCTGGGGGTACATTTATTGTGAGGAGATTTATACTTGGAGAGGAAGGAGAATGATGACTCTATGGAAGCAATATGATACTGGATGCAGTGGAGAGTTGAAACCAGGGGATTTTAGATCCCTTGAAGGAGACCTAGTTCTGGAGGAGTCAAATGGCACGAGATGGATGATAGAGGGGAGAGGGAGAAAAATGGGAAAGGGAGAGGCAATATTGGCAAGTTGATATTGGCAAAAGTGATAATATCTGATATCACTTGGAGGGAGGTATAAAGGCTTGTATAGGAGCAATGAATAAAAAAAAAAAAGGAAATACGAAGACTGTTCATAAAGTTGCTTTATTCTTCATTCTTAATACATTGAGTCAATATGTTTTGGGGTACCTAAATAAATTCTGCACAGTGCACCACTAACCAAAGGTCAGTCCTGTCCCTATGTATACCCTCTTTGTTCTCTCAATCAGTGCCCGAAGTTCTACGTTATCTCCACAGAACAGCTTTCTGTTACTTATATCGTCTGGCCTGTTGTCCTTGTGGATTCTACCTCTGGTGGCCTTATTTCAAGTCAGTTCAAGTCTGACACCTGTGGTTCTCCTGTTCCTGATCTTGGCCTGTATCTGGATTCTGGCTCTTAACTAGCCCTCGGAAATCTGCTGTTACTTTTTGTCTTACTGGCTCCGACCCTGGCCTATTACTAAACTCTGCTTTTTACCTAGCCTCAACCCTTTGGACACTGTTTTACCTGCATTCCTAGTTTAATTGACTACATTGACTTCTGCATCCTATTACTGCTGTTCATCTAAATCCCTCCTCCCCCCTTTCCCCGGGTTCATAACACTATTCTTGATTTTGTTAGAAAGAAAAATTGTTGACCAGTGTGATCTTTAGGGAAACCTGGCAGTAAGTGCTCATTTTCCTATGCACCATTGTAGGGGAAATGAAGAATTACACACTTCACATTCAAATTAATGGGCTGTCTGTGTAAAGCATGGACCTTTTGGGTCTTCCAGAGAGAGGAACGCTCTGGCAATGACCTCCCCCCCTTTATTAAGGCTGTATTCACACAATCAATTTTCCCATGTAAGTTCCATCTGAATGCTATACGGACAGAACTTGCATGTTAACAGGAACCCATAATTTGCAATTAATTTACTCACATGAGCAATTTTTGTTTCTTGGAGTCTAAGATTATAAAAAATCACTGAATCTCCTATTTTTACAACTTTACTTAATTAAATACTATTTCTAAATCAACTTAGATTCACATGAAATGCAAATGTGGTCTTAGAAGTTCTTTGTGTCCAACATTACACATGTTGGACACAACATGGAGATAAAACCATTTAACTAGTTGAGTTGAAGACTAGCATTGCCCATGGGTTTTAAATTAAAAGACACACACGTATTAAACTAACACACTAATGAGGGGAGATAAGAAGAGCAAATTGATGGATGTCTCTAGGGGGAAGGAACTTTATCTTTGTCTAATTCTGCACTTCACTTTGAGTTTCTATAATCACTGAAGTAGCTGTAATTGAACATCTACTGCAAATAAATGCCTGAATTGGAAGAAGGTAAATATAATCAAATTAATTGACAAAAATATGTCCTACATGCAATGCAAATATTGATAAACACTTAATGAACAATAAAGAGGTGGATGATGGGAAAATAATCATTGCTATGAATCTGAATTAACTTCTAAATAGTAAAGAGAAAAATATCTCTTATCTCCCAAAGAGAAATTAATGCTTAGTATGAAGAATATAGGCTAATCCTATCCTCTAGAGTCAATCATACTCATTTTGCACACTCGCTTATCTCCCTAGACCTCCCCATATCTGTCACAGCATACATGTTTATTTGTATGATACAACATCCTTGCCTCCCGGATAAAGAAAAATATTGGGCATGTTGAAATTTAACATTCAAAATCTTTATTCCACCAAATATCTTTCATCAGGGAAATAGTTGTGAGACCAACATACAGATTAGACTGTTGGTGGGACCCAGAGACATTTATATTGACAGCTTTGAACTTTTTAGACTAAAATCCAGTTCCTCACAACCAGCCACATGGCTGATTTTCACTGGGGATTTTGCTTTTTGCTATTGGCTCAAATGAATGGGCAACCACATAATATTGATTACATGGCTCAAATACATCAGAGAAAAAAAAAACAGCTATTTGTTAGTGACTTTCTGCTCAGTCTCTTAAAGGAGGGTGCTGAGTAGGAGAAACTTGTTTTAATAAGTCCATAGATACTGATGGGGCATATAGACAGGCCTTCATGGACGTAATATAATTTAAGAATAAGGTTAACAATGGTTAGCTATCTCCTTTAGAAAAAGACTCAATATATCTAATTAAAGGAAATATATCACCAATATTTTTGTACTTATTAAAACCAGATAATGAAATATATTACATTTTTCTAATCTGTTTTTATTTTGTAATTCTAGATTTTTTTATTCTGTTGTATGCAATGGAAGGGAAAGTAATCTTGAGTTGTAGTTAACTAATCTGAGTTGTAGTTAACGGCATTTAGAGATGCTTTACTGAGTAATCGTGGGCAGTTCATACACTGGACATGAACTGACCCATTGACTTCTATGGGAGACTGTTGTAGATATGCTCTGTGATCTGTGCAGAGGTCATTGTACTTTTTCATGTCAGTTTTGCCCATTTGGTGTGAGGTTTATCAGTGTTAAAGCTCATTTGCCACTTTCTGTCCTCAACTCATCCAGATCCGTTTGCGAACGTATTCTGTCTTCTTGTGTTAATTTCCTTACATAGTTTTGTGCTATCTGCAAATATTGTTATTTTACTGTACAATCCTTCTACCAGGACTTTAATAAATATATTAAAAATAATAGGGGCCAGTACTGCCCCCTGTGGTATCCCACTAGTATTGGTGACCAAATCAGAGTTTGTACCATTAATAACCACCCTCTGCTTTCTGTCACTGACCAGTTACTTACCCACTTACACAGTCTCGCCCAGACCAAGCATGCTTATTTTATATACCGACCTCTTATGTGGCACAGTATCAAACGCTATGGAAAAGTTTAAATACACAAGATCCAATGACTCTCCCCAATCCAGACTAGAACTTACCTCCTCGTAGAAGCTGATCAGGTTGATTTAACAGTAGAAACCCTTTAAAAACCAACCCGATCAGCTTCTATGAGGAGGTACCGTATTTTCCGGCATATAAGACGATAGGGGGTATAAGATGGCCCCCGAATTTTCGTCTTATGTGCTGGGAATACAGTGTGAGAAAAAAAAATCAATACTCACCTCCGGTGGCACTTCTGCAGGCTGTCGCTCCCTCGTGCACGCCAGCAGAATGCCCCGCCTCCAGAAAGCTAATGCTCTGATTAGATAACTTAGTCCGGCGTTAGCCAATCACAGCCATTCAATGACGTCATGAATGGCTGGGATTGGCTAACGCCAGACTAAGTTAGCCAATCAGAGCATTAGCTTTCTGGAGGCGGGGAATTCAAGCCCCGCTTGCAGAAAGCAATGTTCTGCCGGCGTGCACGAGTGAGCAACAACCTGCAGCAACGCCACGGGAGGTGAGTATTGATTTTTTTTTTTCTCACACTGTATACCCGGCGTATAAGACGACCCCCGACTGCAGAGCAGATTTTTCAGGGTTAAAAGGTCGTCTTATACGGTAAGTTCTAAACTGTTTCAGTAAATACTTGTATTCCCCAGGAAATAACAATTCTGCAGAATATTTATGAATAAATTACCAATTGTATGTTACCATTCCCTTTGTCAATGGAATGTGTCTCTACACAGTCTGATACTATTAACACTGATTAGACTGTGTCAGAGTCTGCAGAGACATATCTCATCTAGTAACAGCCAGCTGTCAATTTATTTGTACATTTCAAGACAGAATAACAAATAAACTGCACAAAGTAGAGTTATAAGATAAAATGTTCCGGTATTGTTGTTTCACGAAGAATACAAGTATTTACTAAAACAGATAAGTCAGGAAAAATGACAATTTCCCTTAAAATGAACATTCTATAGTCACGTATTTGGTGACACGTTTCATAAAAAATCCTAACAATAATCTGTCTGTGATGACGGGCTCCCTTTAATTGGTATTCAGTTTTTTTTTTTACATCACATAGTGGATTATTTATATTTTATATTCTTTCACAAAGATATATTTTGTTTTAAAATTACATGAGATAGAAATCACATTTTCTTCACCCAGGAAGACATTAATATGGCCTAGATTTTGTTTGTTGGATTCTTTTCTTGGAGCAATAAAATAGCTTGAGCTCTAAATGAGATTCAAAGATCTGTAGACGATGCAGCTTTGAACTTGTGAAAATTTAAGTCAGACTCACGTGGGCAGATTTTTAAGTTGGAAAATAGTACTCATCGTAAAACCAAATAGACACAAATATCGCTTCTCCTTATCCAAAGATGTGTGATTACGGATCAGGGCTGCTGAACAAGGAATTTACAGTATTAACTCCTTAGTGATGGCCCCATCGGGATTCTACGTCCTGGCCGGCTGGGCTTTATTCCTAGAGGACGTAGAAATCTGCATCCTCTAGGAATAAAGGCCCTGCAAGCTCTGGACGTGATAGCTCCATACTGCCGTTTACCGGAGGTAGCCAACAGCATGGAGCTGTCCTCCCAGGCCGCGGGACCCCACCCCTGCTCACGCGATCGCCGGTATCCGCTGGATACCGGCGATTGCGTTAAAGTTACAAAAAAGTTAAAAGCAATTAAGATTTCAGCTCCCCTTACGAATCGGATCCATAAGGGAAGCTGAGAGTACTCACCCCCGGAAATTTAAAAACTCCCTGCTCCCGGCTAGAATGAGTAGCTGAGAGCAGGGAGCTGTCACCGGGAACCGCTGTATGCGGTTCCCGGTCACATAATCGCTGCTATCCAATGGATAGCAGCGATCATGTAAAAGTAAAAAAAAAGTGTAAAAAGTGTAAAAAAAAAAGATAAAAAGTTTGTTTCATCTCCCCTCATGGATCATATCCTTGAGGGGAGATGAAATTAGGTACCTTAAGCCCCTAGATTTATCCACAGACCTTGCCTAGCTTCTGCGCACGCGCCCGTCGCCAAAATAGTGGACGCAGGTGCGAAAGCTGCAGATTGGCGCGGTAATTTAAAATCCCCCCGCACCTGGCTACTAAATGTAGCCAATAGCCTGGAGATTTCATTGGGGGCCATAGTACGCTTTTCCCAGTCACGTGATCGCCGTTATCCATCACGTAAAAGTTAAAAAAAGCTCAATTTTCACCTCCTGTCATGGATCGGATCCGTGAGGGGAGGTGAAATTACTTAAATAAGGCCACCGGCGATGTCCCCTGACGGGATCCTTATTCTCGGACCTTCCCCCAGTTTTGGCGCATGCACCCATCGCCAAAATGGCAGACGCAAGCGCAGAAGCTGGGGAGGGCAAGAGGAAATTTAAAATCTCCTTGCTCCTGGCTACTAAAGGTAGCCAAGAGCTTAGAGATGTCACTAGGGGCCACGGTGAGTGTCTTTGGTCACGTGATCGCCATTATCCAATGGATAATGGTGATCACGTAAAAGTCAAAAGACAGTTAAAGTTTGACGCTCTGTTCAGTTTGGGCCCCATTGTGCATCCAGACAGAAAATTAGGGCCACAATGGGTATGTTTATGAACACGGAACAAATGGGGGTATACATTTTGGTGTGAAAGTTTTTATTCCTATGTATGCTGTACAAAACAAAGTATTTTTAAAATGACAAAATTGCCAAAAAAAACAAAAATCATAATTTTTTTCTTCTGCTTTGCTTCGATTCATTTAAAAACGGTGGGGTCAAAATACACAGTACACCCCTAGTTTAATGCGCTAAGAGGTCTAGTTTCCAAAATGAGGTCATTTGTGGGGGTCCTCCGCTTCTTGGCCGCTCGAGGGGTCTACAAGTGAGCAATGGGGCCTAAAACGCCTTCAAGCAAAATGTCTGATCTGAAAGCCACCGGCTGCTCCTTTCGGTTTTGGCCCCGTTGTGCATACGGACAGGAGATTAGGGCCACAATGGGCATGTTTCTGAACACAGGACAAACAGGGCTATGCATTTAGAGGTGTAAATCCTCATTTTCATGTGCACTATAGAAAAAAATCCTGTGTTAAAAATTACATATTTGCAAAAATATGAAATTTTATTTTTTCTACTCTAAATTGCATTATTTCCTAAACAGAAACTGTGGGGTCAAAATACTCCTAACCCCCCTCAGTCAATACATCAAGGGGTGCAGTTTTTAAAATGGGGTCATTTGTGGGGTTATCTATAATTCTGACACCTATGAGCCTTTGCAATCTTGGCTTGGTGCCGGAAAATAAAGTGTTCCTCAAAATGTTGATAATTAATGTTAATTTTGTCTCCCAAATGGTTAAAAAAAAACGAAAGTTTTTCAAACGTGCATCCAGAATAAAGTGAACAGATGGGAATATATATCTGAGCAAAAAATTATATAGTATGTTTGCACATATTTGAGATATTACAGTTGAAAATGTGAAAAAATGACAATTTTTTCAAAATTTTCCCATTTTTGGCGTTTTGTAATAAATATACACAAATTCTATGGGTCTATTTTTACCACCTAAATGAAGTACAATATGTGGCAAAAAAACAATGTCAGAATCACTTGGATATGCAAAGCCTTTACGGAGTTATGATATGTTAAGTGACACATGTCAGATTTCCAAAATTTGGCTCCATCACTAAGGCGCAAACAGGCTTCGTCACTAATGGGTTAAAATGCACACTACACTTTGTGAAAACTTGTGTTAATAAGAGAGCCCAAGTGATTACTAGCCAAAGTACAAATCATGTTATTTACCTAAAATGGTGTTTTTGTGATGAAAAAATCGCTTTAAAGTATTGGCCACCAGGGGTTTCTTTTCCTTTTAATTGGTTGCTATTGCATGTTCTCAATTGAAGTCCTCTCTATTAAGAGACACAGAGACTAATAACACGCAGTAGATGGGGGGGGGTGGAGGAATATACTGCAGTGGGAGAGAGTCGCATAAATGTGGCTGCTGCGAATAGTGATTTTTAGGATATTGAAATCACATTTACACTGCTCAGTACTGCTGTATGGTGTCCTCCATGATGCTATATTTTTGTGGCTGCTGCTCAGAGAGTTAGGCCACTCTCATACAGGTTTTATTTCTGCATTTAACACTACATTTTCAGCACAGCACTAAACATTGTCAATTACTACTATGGATTTAAATGGTGCTTCTCAGACAAGCGTTAAAACACTGCGTTTTTCAAGCGCTGTCTTTTCTCTTTTTATACGTTTCTGTGTTTTAAAAAGCGATGCTTTGCTCATTGAAATGAAAGGACTGCTAAAAACGCGGTAGAATGTGGTTACCGCCAGGGGCGTAACTATAGAGGATGCAGGGGATGCGGTTGCACCTGGGCCCAGGAGCCTTAGGGGGCCCATAAGGCCTCTCATCTCCATTTAGGTAACCCAGTACTATAAGTAAAGCATTATAGTTGGGGGCCCTGTTCCAAGTTTTGCATCGGGGCCTGGGAGCTTCAGGTTACGCCTCTGGTTACCGCAATTTTTGACTGCGTTTTCAGCTGCGTTTTTTTCAGTTCTGGCATTATCAGCTTGCTTGGCTGCATTTCATTGTGCTGAAAGCGCAGTCAAATCCTGACAAAAACACATGTCAACACAGCTGAAAACGCAGTAAACAGCGTTACAAAATGCAGTGGTTTTTACAAGCACATGTGTGAGAGCGCCCTTAAGCCTACCTCACACAGCAGCGCTGCAAATTGCCACGATTTCAATCACAGCGCTGTGCCGCGACTTTACTTTCATTTTCATCCGCAGCTCCCTGCGGCCGACGGTTGGGTTCAGCATACCTCATCATATGCAAAGAATAGAACAGGCTTCAAAGTTGCAGCACTGGAAAGTGCCACGATCAAACGGATGTCTGCTGGGCTCCAATGAAAACAATGGGAGCGTTATACCGTGTGAGGGATCTGTGTGAGTGAGGCCTTAGGAAACAGAATTTTCTGTTTTCCCCAATGCAGTGTATGGAGACATTTTAGCAGTAGTATTGACCCACCAGCTCAGTGAAGATGGGAATTAGATATAGAGCCCGTGGATGTTTATAAAGATGCCATGTACAAGCCCTAAAATGGTCAGAAAATTTTATTTCATGTACATACATGGCAGCTTATTTTGAAAAGTACCGTATATACTCGAGTACTAGCCGACCCGAGTATAAGCCGAGACAATAAGTTTCACCACAAAAAACTGGGAAAACGTATTGACTCGAGTATAAGCCGAGCTATACTCGAGTATATACTGAGTAAAAAAAAAAACTCCATACTCACCTCCCAGCCGGCATCTGTGTCTGTGCGACAAGCGGCTTGAATTCTCCCCGCTGTCATCCACCGCCGTCCTCTCTGCTTGGCTATGTCAGTGCTGTGTAAGTAAGCACTGTGATTGGATTGAGCGCCAGCCAATCACAGCTGGCGCTTGATCAAATCACAGTGCTTACATACACAGCACTGACAGCAGGGGATTTGAAAGCTGAGCAGGGAGATGACAGCGGGGAGATTTCTAAAGCAGCTTGATTGGCTGTGAATGATCGAGTAACGGCTGTGATTTGCTGACGCTTGATCCAATCACAGCTCTTACTTACACAGCGCTGATGGCTGGGGATGACAGAGCCGAGCAAAGAGGACGGTGGGGGATGACAGCGGAGAGAATTCAAGCAGCCTGCTGCACCGCCACCGGAGACACAGACGCCAGCTGGGAGGTGCGTATGGAGGGTTTTTTTAAGCCTTGTCTGACTCGAGTATAAGCCGAGGGGGGCTTTTTCAGCACAAAAAATGTGCTGAAAAACTAGGCTTATACTCGAGTATATACAGTAATCTGAAAGTGAAGTTACGCTTTAAAAATCTTACAGCTATCACAAAAATCTAAGCATCCACATCAATGGCCATAAAACTCCATTCAACATGAGATTTCACTGTCAGGTTTAATCAAAGTATTAGAAAAATGTGTCACCTCAACAAATGGAGCAATAATAAACCAATTTGATGAGCGCAGTGTAAATAAATATTATTTCCAAGTCAATGAAAATTGCAAGGCTTAATAGGTGACTGTTACCTTTCATTCAATATCTGTAAAGCATCGATGTTCTCTTCTCACTAATAAAAACAGTGTTGCACTAAACAGCAAATAGGTGAAGGATATACACTGAAAGAATTGTATACCCAGAATATAAAAACTGAAAGATATTGAACATGGATTTTTTTGTAGATTTTCACAAAAAGCATTTTCCTGTTTTAGGAAGTAATCTTTTTTTTAATATACAATAGGGAAGATGTACTGAAACTATCTAATAATTGGACAATCTTAAAATGCGCCCGTTTTATCACAGTGACTCTGCTGGATAATTAACTAGCACATCTTTAGACTGTCTAGTCTAACTATACACCACCTATAAATTGGCTTAGCTTCCGCCAGATTTTGCAGAAAAATTTGGTTGCACATTTGGCACATATTCTTGACACACAATAGTACATTTAAGTTACACTTCTTCCACTAAGGTCTCCTGCAGATGGCCGGGTCGGATCCCGATGTGAGAATTCTCACAGCGGGATGCGAGCCGTGCCCCTGCAGTGACCTGGCGCTCACCTCCCCCCGGCGTCTCGCTCTGCGCCGGCTGTCACACAGCTGCACATGTGCAGACCAGAGCTGTGACGTTCCTGTGCGAGCCTCTGTGATTTGTTTATTGCACGAGTTTCCCCGTGGTCAAATCATGGCTGTCTGCATAGGATTGCATTATCTAATGCAATCCTATGGCAGTAGGCATGGGCAGAAATTCTGCGGGAAATCCCACCATGGAATTTCTGAACGTGTGCATTTGGCCCTTTTCCAGACAAGTAGAAAATAGTGTCTGAAAGTGTCTAACACATCTGTAGTGATAATCAAGCTTTTGAAAAAATTTACTTAGGACATTTCGCTGAAATTGGGCAAAAAGTTCATTTCAGTCGATTACTTTGAAACAAATTGAAACTGCACCAATACCCCTAAAACTAGTACAGTATATAACACTAAGAGCATTAAAAGCCTTGTATAACACTGTCAGGACATCTAACAGTGTGTGTAAGTGCTTTTAAATTGGTTTCAGAGCAAAGTAAATGCAGAAAAAGAAGGAATAAAAAAGAAGTTTTAGGTCTCATGTCGACGGGCAAATCGGAGTCCACATGCAAGAGCCCAAAGCAGAATCAGACAATGCCACCGGCCGAGGACACTGCTTACCCATCCGGATCTTCACTGCGGATGTGTGCGGAGACTCGGGCACGCCACTTCACATGGGCAGTAGAGGGGTTTTGTTCATACTCCTGCTTTCCTGCGGAATTGGCTTCCCATCCCCAATGTCTATTGCAGATGAGCCACGGATTGGATAGCTTCCAGTGGCTTCAATGGTAGCCATCCGTGAGGGAACTGCACTGAAATGGAGCATGCTGCAATTTGTTTCTGGACCAGAAGGTCCGCTAAAACAAGTCTGGACGCTTTAATTCAGCTGCATGTTCCTCTATAGGCGGCTTGACCTGCGGATCATCTGCGCAGGCGCCCCGCACAGATTCCACTATTCAGGTCCGCCTGTGGACATTGGGCCTAAGAAGTGAAAAGGAACAAAAAAGAAGGAAAAATAAGGCTAAGTCTGAAAAAGAAGAAGGAAAAAGGAGAGGGATAAAGAAGAAGGAAAAGGGAGAAGAAGATGGAAGAAGGAGAAGGGAAATAGAAGGAAAAAGATTACACTATTTTTCCTTTTTTCTTCTTCTGCATCAACAGCTTCTTTTTCCTCCTACTTCCTTTTTTTCTTCTTTTTCCTCCTACTTTTTCCTTCTTTTTAAAAGAAAGAACAAGAAGGACAAAGAAGAAGGAAGAAGTTAAATGCCAGGAAGCATGATGGAAAACACAGTCTACATTATAGCCAATACCGTTCGTCAGTTGCCGATTGTTTGAGTGATGTGATGGACCCAGCATTTTTGTGTTTTTGCTATTCGGCCCCTGTGACAGAGGCAGCAATGGAAATATATAGTGCATATAATAGCAGAGGCCAAGCATTTGCTACAGCAGTATTCTGTCTAGGCCAAGGCTTCTCAAACTGTGAAGTACAGCTGGGTAGGCAGCTTTGACGAGTGATTATTTGCTGCCACGGAGACCCCCTTCCTCTGCTTCAGGTGTTATTTATCTTAATTACGGTTAATGTCAAATTGAGAATCCCTATTAGATTAATTGAATTTTACTCTATTTTACATTTGTACATCTGACATTTACAAAATTCCAAGACGCAATTACATGGGTTAATATCATAGAGCTTCTTATTGAGTGCAGCATAAAGTTCATCTTCTTTACAAAGCTGTGATTATACTGCAGCTCCATTCTTCCTGGCATATATGTCTTGCTAAAATACGCAGATAAATAATATTTCATCCGTGTTTGCTTTTTGCAGATCAAAATTCAAATGAAATGTGATTACCATATCGTGTAGGCCTTTGTGGCAGAGAGCAGATTGCTCAGGGTCACTTACATCAGAAATTCTTAATAATGCAAATCCAGAAACTTTCAACCTTAAGCAAACACTCCCACATAAATAAAATGAACTTGGCTAAGCCTAAAATGTTAACTCGGACTACTGGGATAGGACTTAATGAGAATCTTTAGAAATGTAAGGAGAATATGTAATCTGGTTAAACAGAGATTTACCGTTTAGCTAGAAAAATGTAAAATTGGTCATTACATACACAATAAACAATAGATAATTGCCAAGTCATATGAGGGATGGAAAAATGTCACAACTTAGACTTTTGTAGGTGGCCTTAAAAGTCTTCATCTACGCTGAATGGCTACTTTAGACACCTGCCTTTTCACGAAATTAAACACGTGACCTCAGAGGACAGCATAAAATCAAGTTAGCAAGTTAGCAACTTTAGCGTAAACCCACATTAGAAATAGAATTGCAATCTGGGTGACTTTGAATGAGGCATGGTCATCTGTGCAAGACTAACCAGGGCCATTATTTCGAAAATTGCCAACCTTTTGTTGTTCAGCGGCATTAAGAGTATATGAAAAGTGGTGTGATAGAGGAAAACGTCTAGTGTCAGGAGATGTTAACAACTCCTTGATGAAAGGGTTCAGAGAAGGACACCAAAAATCATTCTAAAGAGCAGTCGGTGCAGTCAAGAAAATTGCAGACAAATACAATACTGGTGTTCCAACTAACAAGTCTGAATGCACAAATGCACAACTTGTCTGTCCTTAGCATGGATGGCTATAATAGCAGATGACCAGTGCCATTCAAGTGTCATGGCTGTCTAAGAGAAACGGGCAACACTCCAGTGAGCAAAGGACACAAAATTTGGATAACTGAGAAGTAGGAAAATGCTTGGTTAGATGAAACCAGAGTTCTGCTACGCCGTGCTGATGAGAAGATCAGAATTTGGCACAAGCAGCAGGAATTCATGAACCCTTCCTGTCACATGTCAATAGTAAAGGCTGGTGGAGGTGGAGTAATTGTGTGAGGAATGTTTTTTTGGTACACCGATGTCCAATTTTTGGGTCCTCTGATACCTGTGGATAAATGCCATAATGAATAGCTGTGGTTCTGACTGCCAAAAGCAGTCCAACACACTTCTAGATGGGTGTTTTTGATAAAGAGGCCAGCGCATACCTTGTGTAGATTTCATGTTCTGACGCAGACTGGCTAGACATATGCCAATTTTTTTATACTTTTGACACGTCATTACAGGGCAATTAAGACTTAAGGCTGGATTCAGACGAACGTATATCGGCTGGGTTTTCACACCCAGCCGATATACGTCATCTCTCACTGCAGGGGGGCGGAGCCTGGAAGAGCCAGGAGCAGTGCTCTGAGCTCCCGCCCCCTCTCTGCCTCCTCTCCGCCCCTCTGCACTATTTGCAATTGGGAGAGGCAGGGGGGGGGGCTAATTCACGGAACTTAGCCCCGCCCCATCCCACCTCCTTTCATTGCAAATAGTGCAGAGGGGGTGGAGAGGAGGCAGAGAGGGGGCGGGAGCTCAGTTCCTGCTCCTGGCTCTTCCATCCCCCCCCCCCTGCAGATGAGGACACTGTATATCGGCTCGGCGTGAAAACCCAGCCGATATACGTTCGTCTGAATCCAGCCTAAGGGCCATTTACACAGGATGATTATTACTCAAATTCATTCAAACTAACAAATTTGAGCAGTAATCGTTCAGTGTAAATGAAAAAAAAATGTTTACTATTCCTTAGTGCTGACTAGTCAGCATAAAAAATATTGCTGCATTGTGGGCTTGTCGATGCGTGTAAACTCTTCCCACTCAACGCTTCACATAGAATGCGAAGCGCTGAGCGAGAAGCTCACAGTACAGCAGTAAAGTCTGCCTGTCTAAATACTCTGCACGAGCACTAATGACCTTAGCAGTGATGTCCGCACTTGTGCCGTCGTTTAGACGACTGTTGTCCCATCTAAATGGGAAGTTAGACTAGCATATAAAGTTTCTCTAAGTAAGTTTCCTCCATTGTTTCCTAGAGGTAAGTAAAAAAGTTCCCGTAGCCATACTGATTCTTGCCATCAGACACATGAATTTATTTAAAATTGCAGTTATATTCCTTTTTCATGGCCACTTTTTTTCAGTATGACATGGGCCATTGAATGTAAAGGTTTAGGCACTCGGCATTGCTGTGTGCATAGAATCGTAGTGGTTATTATTGAGCTCTGTGATTTGATGGAGCATACAATAATTTTATTTCTGTTCAATTTGTTTGTCATTAGCTTCTGTTTGAAATCAGAGACATGCAGAATGACAGTCGAGCCCAGCATAAGTCAATGCACACTATATTACAGCTCCATAAGACTTGGTGTTTTTACAGATCCATAATATTCTCGTGTGTGAGGTCTAATAATTTTACTTAACCCCTTAAGGCCTCAGTCACATGAGTGATTTTTTAGTGCCTGTATAGGCGCAATAAAAAAATCGCATTTGAGAAAACCAATGTTTTCCAATGGAAGTGGTCACATGTCCGATTTTTATATGTGCGGAAAGAATCGCACCTGTAAAAAATAAGACACCGTTTATCGCATGTAACCGACGGGAAAAAATGTGAAACCCCTGGCTGCTCTCACATTCAGGGGTTTCACCTTGTTGTCAGTTGCGCCGGCCCCATTGAGAACATAGGGAGTGGATCGCGCTTCCCTACCACTGCTGTGACAGTTATGGCAGAGAATTCCTTCATCCCCACGATGACCGCAGGGATGTAGGAACCACCTGCCACAGCTGTGGCAGAGGACCGCAATGCTATCCCATTGCTTTCAATAGGGACGGCGCTGCTGCCACCTCATTGAAAGCAATTGGATAAAGGCAACCCCTGCAGCGATGATTTTCGGGGTAGGGGGGGGGGGTTGCTTGCATGGCTGAGCGCTGCCTCTGATTAGTCCTCGCGGAGATGAAGGAATCTCCTGCCCTAGCTGTCACAGCTGTGTCAGGGGAGCATGATCCTCTCCCTATGTTTTCAATAGGGCCGGCGCTGCTGCCCATTGACAACAAGGTGAAACCCCTGAATGTGACCGCATCCAGGGGCTTCACATCCAAGGAATCGCCTGATGCAGCTGTCACAGCCACCGCAGGGGATACTGATCGCACTATTATGTGTGGTTTTTATGTGCAATTTTTTTTTCTTGCTCCGGTCATGCGATTTTTAATACATGTGATGTGTGATTTTTTTATATACATGCGCTAAATAATTGCTCATGTGACTGAGCCCTGAGGACACGAACCCTTTTTTTACATTTTCAGTTTTTCCTCCTCTTCTTCAAAAATCATAACTTTTTTATTTTTCCATTCATATGGCTTCATGAGGGCTGAGTTGCATTTTTCAATTGTACCATTTAATGTACCATATAATGTATGTAAAATGTATTAAAAAAAAAGTGGAGTAAAATGTAAAAAAATGTAATTCTGCCATTGTTGGGGGACTTGTTTTTACAGCGCTCAAACTGGGGCAAAAATGACATAATTACTAGAAATAAGCGAGCATCCAAAGGCTCGAGTCCGCGTTATTCAAGTCGAGCTTTTCATAAAATTCGAGAGCTTTACGAACCCCATTGACTACAATGGGAGACTCGAGCATTCTTGTATGTGGGACGCCGGGTGCTGAGCTTTTTTTTTCTCCCTAGGTCGATCTCTCTCTCTCTCTCCCCTACCAGACAAAAAATTTGCCAATGACGCATGCTGCGTCGCGGTGGGGAGGAGCCAAAACAGGAGCCAAAAACTGGGGCGGGGTCGAACACGGCTTGATGCTCGTTCGAGTAACGAGCACCATCGAGTACGCTAACACTCGAACGAGCATCAGGCTCCGCAGAGTATGTTCGCTCAACTCTAGTAATTACTTTATTCTGTCGGACAGTATGATTACGATGATAGCAAATGTATATGATTTTGCTGCCATCATCTTCTGACAGCCATAACTATTTTATTTCTCTGTCAATATAATTGTGTGAGGGCTTATTTTTTGCAGGATGTCCTGCAGTTTCTATTGGTTTAATTTTGGAGTACATATTACTTTTTGTTGAATAGGGTGTGACCAAAAAATGCACAATTCTGTCACTGCATATATATATTTTTTAATAGTGACGTTCACCATTCAGGATTAAGAATGTGTTAGGGCTCCCACCCACTAGCGTTTTTTTCTCCACTGCGCTGCGAGAGTAAGTGAAAACTCTCGCAGAGCAGTGCGAGAAAAATGCTGCGAAATCGCTGCGACAGTCTTTTCAATGGGGCCAGCGGCAGCAGCGCTAGCCCCATTGAAAAGATATGGAGAATGCCGCGGACTTCTACCACAGCTGTCACAGCTGTCACAGCTGTGGCAGGAGTTTCCTTCATCCCCGCGGGGACCGCGGGGATGAAGGAACCCTCTGTCACAGCTGTGGCAGAAGTCAGCGGCATGCTATCCCATTGCTTTCAATGGGATCGGCACTGCTGCTGATCCCATTGAAAGCAGTGGTTTCTGACAAGCCCTGCAGAATGATTATCGGAGAAGGGCTTGAAATATAAGCCCTTCCCTGATAATCATAAAAAAGTGGTTAAAAAAATAATTAAAAAGTTACTCACTTCTCCTGCTGTCAGCCGCGTCCTCCTCCGGCTGGCTCCCCGACACTGCTACTGAGCTCTTTCAGCAGACGGTGATTTAAAAATCCCCGCCTCCTGAAAGGGCTGTGCAGATTGGCTGAGGGCTCAGCCAATAGCAGCTAGTGCTTAGCTATTGGCTGAGTGCTCAGCCAATGGCAGATAGCTCTTAGCTATTCATTCATGAATAGCAATATCTTAGCTATTCATGAATGAATAGCTAGGAGCTATCTGTCATGAAAGCAATGGGATAGCATGCCGCTGACTTCTGCCACAGGTCCCCGCGGGGATGAAGGAAACTCCTGCCACAGCTGTGACAGCTGTGGTAGAAGTCCGCGGCATTCTCCATATCTTTTCAATGGGGCTAGCGCTGCTGCCATTGAAAAGACTGGCGATGTCACAGCGATATCCCAGCGATTTTGGGATATCTGCCTGCGTTTTTCTCGCACTGTGATGCGAGACTTTAACTTTAGAATCGCATCGCAGTGGAGAAAAAAACGCCAGTGGGTGGGAGCCCTTACTTTGATAGATCAGATTTTTACAGGTGCTGTGATACCAAATATGTTTTTATTTATGTTTATTATTAATTTGGGAAAAGGGTTTTTTTTGTCAAACTTTTACCTCCTCAATTTTTTTTTTAATAACTAAGAAAACTTTTTTTTACTTATTTATACCTTTTTTTTTAGTCACCATAGGGGACTTGAACTTGAGATTGTGTTATCGCTTATGCAATATAATGTAATACCATAGTATTACATTATACTGCATAGTGACAGGCAGCCTATGAAGGTGTGCCACATGACTGCATTTACTCATGGCAGCCCTAGGGGCATTCAGAAGGCCCCCAGCTACCATGGCAACAGGACAGCACTCTACAATCTCATCGCCAAGTGGCCATTCAGGACGCCCGAGCAACGATTAGGGCATTTAGAGGCTTAACAACTGGAATCACCTACAAGACAGGTGGGTGTTTGTTATCACAGACCGACCGCGCCTCCCGTGTATGGTGAGGGATACACACCCAGGACATAACTTTACATCCTGTGATGTTAAGGTGTTCTCTGAGTACCTCTAACATTGGTGGCAGTGCGGGGGAACCATAATGTATTTAAACAAAAGCTTACATATTCACCTCCCTCTGTGTGGGCCACCTTGTTCGATTTACTATGTGCTAAATGTTGTAAGGTTTTGAACAAAGATAATATTTTTAGGACTTATGAAATATTTTTGGAGTTTCTCTTTTAGATGAACAACATCTAATTTCTTCTCATTGTAGGTAATACAGCTATAGTGTACATTGAAGTGCAGGATGAAAATGATCATGCGCCACAATTTTCAAAAAGACTCTATCTGGGAGGAGTGTCAGAAGATGCCAGGATGTTTGCATCGGTGCTCAAAGTAAAGGTAAGAAGTGAAAATCTCCATTTATTGATTTAAGTGTTTATATACAGAAATAGTTATTTTCTAAGCATGGAACTTATTAAAAGACCACAGCTTGCCAGTTTTTAAATGACTCGGCATCATGAAATAGACAATAGGTATTGATTTTCTGTGTATTGCTTATAGCACCAGATGCACTGAATACAAAGCTGTAGATGATCAACTTTGCAACATAGATACCATGTGCCGTGATAACTGCTACATGCTTGCCATATAGTGGAAGAGATTATTTAAGTGTGTCACAACTGCAAGTATTTTATGGTAAACCTGGATAATATATGTGTTAGGAATTCCCAACAGCAAATGTGTGTTTATAAGGACCCTTAATCAAATCCCAAATTGTGTTGTCTTATGTTTTCCCAGAAAACGCTGCAAACACATTTATTTTATGTTCCAAACATTGGTGCACATGGTGGAGGCTGTACAGCAATGGCCCTATGTTGCAGTGCTACTCTATAGGACACTATATCTGCCATTTTAGGGCAAAACAACATTATAAGGGCTTATTCACACAATCGTATATTGGCTGGAGTTTTCACGGCTGGCCAATATATGCTACCATCTGATGCACGGGCTCGGCGTATATGCAGTCGGGCAGGGGGAGATAGCTTAGCTCTGCTAAGCTGTCTTCGCCCTTTCCTCCTCCTCACCGGCTCACCTCCTCTCTTCTCCCCTCCATATGTTTGCAATGGAAGGGGGTGAGGCTTCCGCCCCTTGTCTGCAGCCAGAAATGGGAGGGGTGGGGCTGAGTTTAGTTCCGCCCCATCCTGCCCCCTCCTATTGCAAACTGCCGGAGGGGAGAAGAGAGGAGGCTATCGCAGCGGCCATAGTCCGGCCAGGAAGATAGTTCCATGGCTTCTTTCCTGCCCCGTGTGAAAGTGCCGGCCAGGCGCTTTTACGACACGGGAATACGCCTGTGTGATCTGATGCATTGGAATCCAATGCATCAAATGGTAACGTATATCGGCTGGGCGTGAAAACGCTGGCCGATATTAGCTTGTGTAAATAAGCCCTAATACTGGATTTGATGTCTAATGCAATGAAAGCAAACAGAAACAATGTCTGATCCTATAGAAGTCTATGAGTGCCATATTACAGCTCTGCACAACTTGAAGGTCATGCAGAGCAATGATACCAAATGCATAAAGCCCAACACTGGGTTCCCAGAATCATATCTGAGATGCCAAAAGCTGGAGTGTTTGTTTCCCTCCATATGGCATGGCCTCCAACTACCAGCTTTGGCTCTGCTCAGACCTTGTTATTGCTCTGTCCCTGGTTCCCTTTAAGGTTTCCGATTGAAGTCCTGAAAACTGCACCCTTGGACAGGACCTGACTGGCCCTGATCTTCGCCATTAATAAAAAAAAACTTAAAGATGGAGACAAATAGGTTTCTGTTTTGTTGCATCATTTACAGCTGGAAAGATTGACATTGTGGGCTGCGCTCTACTTTCCAGTACAAAATGCCAGAAAGGAACAGAAACCTGCTGAAACCTAGAGCTATTGGTCTCCGTTTTAGCAGCTTTCATTAATGGCCAACATAGGTTCTATTCAGGTCCCGTCCAGGGGTGCAATTCTGAGGATTTTTTAACTAAAACTCTGAAAGGATCCCTGGACAAAGGTGATAATGAGGTCTGAACAAGACACTTTGTTGGTCTTTCAATTCTATTTTTCATTTTCGTTGGTCATATTTTTAGATTTTTAGATTTATACTGTTTATATGCTGAATTACCACTTTATTAATGACATCTGCTTTTTCGTGACTGGAGCTTCTCAGTATGGAAATTGGACATGTGACCACCAACCTCAGCAAATAAGTGTTCTGTGGATCAGTTACAGTATGACTCCACATCAGAATGGGAAAATTAAGCAATTTGAGCAACTTCCAATGGGACTAGACTAGCCGGGACAAGTTTTAAAAAACTGCCAGCCTTGTGAAGATCTTGCATGCAACTGTATCAGGAGTATACAGAGAATAGTTTGTTAAGGAAAAACATCTAGCAAACAGCTCATCAATGAAAATAGCAATAGTAAAGCATTCTTTTTAATACTCTTTATTGTATTTTCCCTCTGTTTTTCCTCCTAGAAAAATATTACTAAGGCCGCCTTTATCTCTGTCTACTAAAACCTTAGCAGAAACATGTTAACCCCTTAACAACAAGGCCTATTTTGGTCACAAGGATATAATTTTTGGGGGATTTTTATCTCCACTTTTCAAATACCATAACTTTTTTATTTTTCAGTTGACTTGGCCATACGAGAGCTTGTTTTTTGAATGGCAAACTGTATTTTTTATTAGTACCACTTGGGTAAATATAATATATTTAGAGATGAGCGAGCGTACTCGTCCGAGCTTTATACTCGTTCGAGTATTAAGGTGTTTGAGATGCTCGTTACTCGAGACGAGTACCACGCGATGTTCGAGTTACTTTCACTTTCATCTCTGAGACGTTAGCGCGCTTTTCTGGCCAATAGAAAGACAGGGAAGGCATTACAACTTCCCCCTGCGACGTTCAAGCCCTATACCACCCCCCTGCAGTGAGTGGCTGGCGAGATCAGGTGTCACCCGAGTATTAAAATCTGCCCGCCCGCGGCTCGCCACAGATGCATTCTGACATAGTTCAGGGAAAGTGCTGTTGATGCCGGAGCTGCTATAGGGAGAGCGTTAGGAGTGATTTTAGGCTTCAAGAACCCCCACGGTCCTTCTTAGGCCATAGAAATTGCAGATCGCACCTATCTGCGATTCCTGTTCTCTTCTCTATATGCGCTCAATGGGGCCGGCGGCAGCAGCGCCGACCCCATTGAGAACATATAGAAGACAAATCATTCTTCTCTGCCACAGCTGTAACAGCTGTGGCAGAGAAGAACGATGTTTGCCCATTGAATTCAATGGAGCCGGCAATACAGCAGGTTCCACTGAAAGCAATGGGCTGCCGGCGTGCGTGGGATGAATGGTCGGGAAGGGCTTAAATATATAAGCCCTTCCCTGCAATTCATCCAGAAAAGTGTTAAAATAAAAAAAATTAAAAAAAATATATATATATATATATATATATATATATATATATATACTTACCTTGCCCCGGCAGACGGAGTTCAGCCGCGGCGGCCGGCAGTGGGTGTGAAGGGGGTGTGAGTCAGACTCAGCGCTGAGCCAATCAGGGGGCAGGTCTGACTCACACCCCCTTCACACCCACTGTAGGCCGGCCGCGCTGAACTCCGTCTGCCGGGACAAGGTAAGTATATACCGGCGTATAAGGCGACGGGGTGTATAAGACGACCCCCCAACTGTCACCTTATACGCCGGGAATACAGCGGAGCAAAAAATAAAAATCATTACTCACTTCCCCCGGCGTTCTGCGGCGCTGCTGCAGGCTGTCGCTCCCTCCTGGTCCCTGGCAGAGCATTGCTTTCTGGACGCAGGGCTTGAAATCCCCGCCTCCAGAAAGCTACTGTGATTAGCTAACACACGCCGTCAGCCAATCACAGCCATTCAATGACATCATTGTCATTGGCTGTGATTGGCTGAAGGCACGTGTGTTTTCTGGAGGCGGGGATTTCAAGCCCTGCATCAAGAAAGCAATGCTCTGCCGGGGACCAGGAGGGAGCGACAGCCTGCAGCAGCGCCGCAGAACGCCGGGGGAAGTGAGTAATGATTTTTATTTTTTGCTCCGCTGTATTCCCGGCGTATAAAGTGACAGTTGGGGGGTCGTCTTATATGCCCCGTCGACTTATACGCCGGTATATACGGTATATTTTTTTTATTTTTACACATTTCTGTATGAATTGCAGGGAAGGGCTTCTATATTTAAGCCCTCCCCGACAATTCATCCCGCGCACGCCGGCAGCCCATTGCTTTCAGTGGAACCTGCTGTATTGCTGGCTCCATTGAATTCAATGGGCTAACATCGTTCTTCTCTGCCACAGCTGTTACTGCTGTGGCAGAGGAGAACGATCTTTATGCTGACAGTGCGGAGGGGGGGCACTCTTGCCGCTATTGTGGCTTAATAGTGGGACCTGGGAACTTGAGATGCAGCCCAACATGTAGCCCCTCGCCTGCCCTATCCGTTGCTGTGTCGTTCCCATCACTTTCTTGAATTGCCCCGATTTTCACAAACGAAAACCTTAGCGAGCATCGGCGATACACAAAAATGCTCGGGTCACCCATTGACTTCAATGGGGTTCGTTACTCGAAACGAACCCTCGAGCATCGCGATAATTTCGTCCCGAGTAACGAGCACCCGAGCATTTTGGTGCTCGCTCATCTCTAAATATATTGTAAAACTTTTATTAATGTTTTGGCGTGCAGGGAGAGAAAACACATCAATTCTGCCATTGTTTTTTTATAGCATTCATCATGCAGCAGAAATGACATGATAATTTTTTTCTGTGGGTCGTTATGATTATGACTATGTCAAAATTATTATTACCTTGTTAGGCCTTTGCACTTTTGCACAGTAATTTTTTTTCTTTTTTACATTGTTTCATTCAAATTCCCATAACGTTTTATTTTTCCATTCACGGACCTCTGTGAGGGCTTGTTTTTTTGCGTGACGAGTTATAGTTTATATTGGTACTCTTTTGGGGTACATAGGGCTTTTTTGATCACTTTTAGAGCTTATTCAGACGACCGTATATCGGCTGCTTTTTCACACTGAGCCGATATACGGTGTCCTTGTCTGCAGGGGAGGGGGGGGGGGAGAATGGAAGAGCCAGGAGCAGGAACTGAGCTCCCACCCCTTCCCCGCCCTTTCTCCGCCCATTGCCACTATTTGCAATGGGAGGGCGGGGCAGGGGCGGAGCTAAGCAGGGAGGGGGAACTTAGCTCTGCCCCACCTTCTCCCATTGCAAATAGTGGCAGGGGGCGGAGAGGGGGCAGGAGCTCAGTTCCTGCTCCTGGCTCTATCATCCTCCTCCCCCTGCAGACAAAGACACCGTATATTGGCTCGGCATGAAAACCCTGTCGATATATGGTCGTCTGAATAAGCCCTTATTGTGGTTTTTTGGAAGACATAATAAACAAATTAAGCATTTTGCCTCAGTTTTTTGGTCTGTTTGGTTTTTTTTTTGCTATACAGGATAAATGGTGTGTTCAATTTATTGTGCAGATTGTTACAGATAGGATGATACCAAATATGTGGGATTTTAAAAATTGTTGATTTTTTATATAGACAAAAGTGCACAAAAAATGTCTTTTCTTTGGGTTTTTTTTATGTGTTTTCTTTTTACACTATGTTTATTTTTTTTGCACTTTATAAGTTACTGTAGGGGACTTGAACCATAAAAGCTATGGTCACTGTGATAATGCATTGCTGTATGTCTATACTACAATGCTTCATCGCTTACAATAGTCAATGTCTGGTTGCTATAGCAACCTATGGGCCCTTCATGATTTCATTGTGAAGGGCTGATAATGTCACAGAAGAAGCTGGCTCCCTCTGCGAACCCTTTATGTCCGCGATGTATAATTATCATGGCATGTAGGGGAATAACATTAGAGATAGCTGTTCTCATCGATCCCAGCTATTGCGGCAGCAGACCGGCTATCAGTCACAGCTGGCTCCCACTGCAGTATGGCCCAAGCTCAATTCTGAGCCCCTTGTTGCGCTACCTACAACCCTGCCAGGATGTAAACTTATGTCCTGTAGTACTAAGGGGTTAAACATAAACTTCTGTATCTTTACATGGGTACAGTTCATTGGAAAAAAGGTTGTGCATCACTAAATGTCACATTATCTAAGCAAGTGTTTTTCAACTCCACTCCTTAAAGGGGTTGTCTCGCGAAAGCAAGTGGGGTTAAGTACTTCTGTATGGCCATATTAATGCACTTTGTAATATACATCGTGCATTAAATATGAGCCATACAGAAGTTATTCACTTACCTGCTCCGTTGCTGGCGTCCCCGTCTCCATGGCTCCGTCTAATTTCGGTGTCTTCTTGCTTTTTTAGACGCGCTTGCGCAGATGGGTCTTCTCCCTTCGGCTCGGCACCAGCTGCGTTTTGGCTCCGCCCCCTTGTACGCGTCATCGCGTAGCTCCGCCCCCGTCACATGTGCCGATTCCAGCCTCCTGATTGGCTGGAATCGGCACATGTGACGGGGGCGGAGCTACGCGATGACGCGTACAAGGGGCGGAGCCAAAACGCCGCTGCTGCCGAGCCACTCGAAGGGAGAAGACCCATCTGCGCAAGCGCCTCTAAAAAAGCAAGAAGACACCGAAATTAGACGGAGCCATGGAGACGGGGACGCCAGCAACGGAGCAGGTAAGTGAATAACTTCTGTATGGCTCATAATTAATGCACAATGTACATTACAAAGTGCATTAATATGGCCATACAGAAGTACTTAACCCCACTTGCTGCCACGAGACAACCCCTTTAAGGCACCTTAACAGGTCATATTTTCAGGATATCCTACAATTAAAACACCAGTGGCAAGGTCTGAGGCGAAGACAATCATCATGTAACCTGTGAGGCGCTGAGGAAATCCAGAAAACATGACCTGTGGGGATCCATGAGGACTGGAGTTGGGAATTACTGATCTAACAGGTATCTAGTAAATGTAAGTCAAGAGATGAAAATAAGTTACAATAATGGCGACCACACCCCGGATTCTGCAGCAAATACCACCCAGAGCATACAGAGCAAAAGTGATTCTTCATGCACACGAGTGGAAACCAATTGTGGTTTCCGTTCGCGGGTCAAAAATCGTAGCATGGTCTGTCTGCAACTCAGATTGCAGATGGGCTGCGGATTCCACTGGGAAGGCAGGAGTTTAGAAATCTGTACTGCGGATGTCCGACGGCGACAGAAAAGAAGAAGAAAATACAGGTGCGCGCGGATCCCAGCTGGGCATAGGGTCGGATTCCGTGTGCATGCAGCCTTTATGTCATTTGACTGCTCACTTTACTTCTAATACTATTTCCAAACTGGAGGATAGAATCCCTATAAAAATAATTAGAACTGTAATTGTGTTTGTGATAATTACAAGATTTGTAGGGAAGCAAAAATACAACTTATTAATAGTTTGAAGTGAACCATTTGTAATTTAATTCACTATTACATTTAATTTATTTACATTTGATTACATTTTAATTAGCATTCCACTTTCTAACTATGCATGAGCCAGTAATAAAGCTTTACAAAAGATACTGTAGAAGTACTTTCTTAAGGCCATAGCAATAAGATACAATGCAAACTCAATTCTTGTATATATATATATACAGTTAATATATAATGTATGCGCCTAGATTTAAAGGGGTATTCCAAGACTTTTACCATCGATGAACTAACCCCTAGGATAGGTCATTAATAGTTGGTTGACGGAGGTCCGCGGCCTGAGATCCCTGCTGATAATAATAATAATAATCTTTATTTATTTATATATCGTAGTGCCAACATATTCCACAGCGCTTACAAGACAGGGGGAATAAAACAAAACCATGTTTACATGAAGTAATCAATTGGTGGAAACAGTAGGGGTGAGGGGTCTGCTTCAATGAGCTTACATACTACAGATAATGGGGTGATGCAGAAGGTAAAGGGTCTGGATATGTGCATAGTATGGTGAGGTGGAGAGTAAGGGGTGCTATATACTATGGTCAGGTTGAGCCGCATAGTGGCTGAATCGCCCGGACTGCAGGGGGCAGTTGGTTAAGGCTAGCAGAAATTGCAGTCAGTAGGACATGGAGCATGTCATCAGAGGAATTATAGAGGGGTTTGGTTTAGGGAAGATGGTATGCCTCCTTGAAGAGGTGTGTTTTTAGAGCACACCTGAAATTTTGCGTGTCAGTGATTGCCCGGATAGTTTCGGGTAGCGCGTTTCAGAGGACTGGTGCTTGGAGGCAGGAATAAGAGGTTCAAATTGTCAGTGCAGTAGGATGGAAATTGGACAGGACCAGAACTGTAATAGAGAGCTTCACTCCCATTGAATTCAATGGTAACACCGTCTTCCACCACACTTCAGACTTCACATTGCGGTCAGAGCTGGAAGTGTAAAAGAAGGTATTGCTCTCAATTATCTAAATTACACTTTTGGCCCTGATCACCAATGACAACTTCCAGCCGGCTGCACTAACAGTGGGCTGGAAAATCAACTGATGGTGGGTATCTAGAGCAGTGGACCCCCGCTGATCAACTACTGATGACCTATTGTGAATCATCAAAGTCCCAGAATACCTCTTCAAGTAACAGATTTCAGTCATTATCATGCATCAAATAAACCCTAAAATTTGTCTAGGCTTTAACCCCTCAGTAACCAAGCTTTTTTCTATTTTTCCATTTTCGCGTTTTTCTTCCCCCCTTTAAAAAATTGTAACTCCTTTATTTATCCATAGACGTAACTGTATGAGGGCTTGTTTTTTGCGGGAAGAGGTTTATTTTTCAATGGTACTATTTAGTGTACCACACAATGTACAGAAAAACTTTTTCAAAATTCAAAGTAGAAAGAAATGGAAAAAAATTAAATTCCGCCATATTTCGGTGCGTCTTGTTTCTACTGCGTGCAAACTTCACCAAAAATGACATGATAACTTTATTCTATGGGTCAGTATGACTACTACATTACCAAACTTTTATAGTTTTGTTTTTTTTTGCTGTACTTTTATTTTTTTCAAAGAATTTTTTTTTTTTTATTATCTTCCGAGCCGTAGTTTTTTTTATTTTTCCATTCACATAGTTGTGCGAGGGCTCATTTTTTGTGGCACATCCTTTAGTTTGCATCAGTAGCATTTTGGAATACATATGACTTTTTGATCACTTCTTATTGCATTTTTTCTTGGAGACCAGGGTGACCGGTGCTCTCCTTCTGTTTGTCTATCTCTCTCTGTCTATCAGTCTCTCTCTGTCTATCGCTCTCTCTCTGTCTTTTTTATTGCTCTTTCTCTGTCTATTTCTCTCTGTCTCTCTCTTGCTATCTCTCTATTTGTCTCTATTTATGTCTCTTTGTCTTTCACTCTGTGTCTTTCTCTCTGTCTCTCTCTTTATCTCTCTCTGTCTGCATCTCTCTATCTGTCACTTTCGTTGTCTGTCTCGCTGTCTGTTTCTGTCTATCTCTCTCCCTCTTTCTGTCTCGGTATTGCTCTATCTCTCTGTCTATCTCTTTCATTTTCTTGCTCTCTGTCTCTCTATCGTTCTCTCTCTGTCTCTCTAATGCTGTCTCTCTCTATTGCTCTCTCTCTGTTTCTCTATACCTCTCCCTCTGTCTGTTTCTCTATCGCTCTCTCTCGCTGTCATTTTCTCTGTTACTCTCTTTCTGTCTGTATCTATTGCTCTCTTTATCTTTCTCTCTCTATCGCTCTCTTTTTTTCTCTATTGCTCTCTCTCTCTGTCTCTCACTATCTATCACTCTCTCTGTCTCTCTATTGATTTCTCTCTGTGCTTATATCACTCTTTCTCTCTATGTCTCTCTCTATCGCTCTCTCTGTATCTATCGCTCTCTCACTCTGTCTCTCTATTGCTCTCTTTCTCTCTGTGTCTGTCTCTCTATAGTTGTCTTTTTTCTATTGCGATCTCTCTATTGCTCTTTCTTTCACTGTCTCTCTCTATTTCTATTGATCTCTCACTCTGTCTCTCTATTGCTCTCTTTCTCTCTATCATTGTCTCTCTATCACTGTCTCTCTATTACTCTTACTCTCACTGTCTCTCTGTCTCTATCGCTCTCTTACTCTGTCTCTCTATTGCTCTCTCTCTGTCTCTATCGCTCTTGGTGGGGCAGTGTATGGTGCAGCTTAGCAGTGTATGCTGTGTTGCTTAGCAATGCTTCACTCATTTCAGCGCATGCCTGAAGCACAGCAGCGCACACCCATGAACTTAACATTGCAACTTTCAACCCGCCTGACAGTCCCTAATTGTATTAAACTCACATTTGATGAATTCAAGGCACCGGGGAGCATGTGTGTCATCTAATGACACCAACATCATACACCAAAGTTACAGAAAAGGGGTCAAAGTGTGGTGCAAGAAAAATCAAGTAGGCTGATTTACATTAGATTTTTATAACAATTGAGATTTAATTATGTTTCTTTTAACGTGCATAAGCCCTATTAGGCCATGTAAACATTATGAGAAAGAGGGGGAGCAGATTAGAGAACAGTTCTTTAAGACTTGAGCCATCCATTTCATTTCAATGACCACTATGCAATTACTGCTGCAGTAGAAATATGTGACTGGTCAAAGCTTCCTCTGGCAACTCCATCATAGCCAGTTTTAATTTCTCATCTGATAGCTGCCGCCCTCAATGCACATTATGGCCTTAGTCAGACGGGCGTTTTTTCGCGCGATTTGCGGATCGCATGACTGATGCGCATCCGTAAATCGCGTGACCGGTGCCCGAAAATCTGCTCCTAGCCGCGTTTCATTAGAAACGGGCCGGAGCTGTCCAGCGCATTGCATTCAATGGAGCCGGCAATACAGCCGGCTCCATTGAAAGCAATGCGCTGCGGGCGAGTGTGGGATGAATTGTTGGGAAGGGCTTAAATATATAAGCCCTTCCCTGCAATTCATCCAGAAATGTGTTAAAATAAAAAAATATATATATATACTCACCTTGTCCCGGCAGCAGGAGTTCAGCACGGCCAGCCTGCAGTGGGTGTGAAGGGGGTGTGAGTCAGACCTGCCCCCTGATTGGCTCAGCGCTGAGCCAACAAGGGGGCAGGTCTGACTCACACCCCCTTCACACCCACTGCAGGCCGGCCGCGCTGAACTCCGTCTGCCGGGACAAGGTAAGTATATATATATTTTTTTTATTTTAACACATTTCTGGATGAATTGCAGGGAAGGGCTTATATATTTAAGCCCTTCCCGACAATTCATCCCACACTCGCCCGCAGCGCATTGCTTTCAATGGAGCCGGCTGTATTGCCGGCTCCATTGAATGCAATGCGCTGGACAGCTCCGGCCCGTTTCTAATGAAACGCGGCTAGGAGCAGATTTTCGGGCACCGGTCACGCGATTTACGGATGCGCATCAGTCATTAAATCCCCACCTGCTGAATAATACAGGAAGCAGTTTAGGAGAACTGTCGGCCAGACGCGGCTGAACTCGGGCTGCAGCGGAAAGGTGAGTATAAATTTTTTTTTTATTTTTACACATTTTAGGATGATTTTCAGGTAAGGGCTTATATTTTTAAGCCCTTCCCGAAAATTCATCCCGCGCTCGCCAGCAGCCCATTGCTTTCAATGGAGCCAGCTATATTGACGGGGCTGAGCCAATCAGGGGGCAGGTCTGACTCACACCCCCTTCACACCCACTGCAGGCCGGCCGCGCGGAACTCCGGCTGCCGGGAGCAGGTGAGTATATATATTTTTTTTATTTTAACACTTTTCTGATGAATTGCAGGGAAGGGCTTATATATTTAAGGCCTTCCCGACAATTCATCCCGCGCACGCTGGCAGCCCATTGCTTTTAATGGAGCCGGCTGTATTGCCGGGCAAACATCGTTCTTCTCTGCCACAGCTGTTACAGCTGTGGCAGAGAAGAATGATTTGTCTACTATATGTTCTCAATGGGGTCGGCGCTGCTGCCGCCGGCCCCATTGAGCGCATATAGAGAAGAGAACAGGAATCGCAGATCGCAGATAGGTGCGATCTGCGATTTCTGTTCTATAATTTATCGGACGAGCGCATAAAAAGTGCTCATGTGTCCGATACCATTGCAAAGCAATGGTTTTATAAAATCGCCGGACGCATGCGCAAATCGCGCGAAAAAACGCCCATCTGACTAAGGCCTATATCGTTGGCCATTCCAACTGGAATTTGTAGATTTAACAGAAAATTGCATGTGCTAAGAATGGACTTTATTGGCCTTAGTCATATTGTAGTTATTGCTTGCAATGAGTGAAAATACAAGACTTGTTGAATATCATGCGAAGAATGAAAAATAATGGTGGAAATAAAGGATCTTGCGCTTCCTCATAGTGGTGAACAAAAATGAACAATGTAAGAAAGGTGTTCACTTTCTTTTGTGTGTGTGTGTGTGTGGGCGGGGGGGGGGGGGGGGGTTCATGCTTTAAAGATCACCCAAAACTGGAGAAATGACTCCTTATATCGAATTCCAATGGGAACCTCCAAAAGGGTCCAAGGAGGTTAGCAAACCTTGTTGAATTTTAGAGTTTGCTAACCTCCTTGGACTATTTTGGAAGTTCCCATTGGAATTCGATATGAGTCATTTCTCCAGTTTTTTTTTTCTTTTAAGGCATGAGACCCCCACAAAAGTAAGTGAACACCTTCCTTACATTGTTCACTTTTGTTCAACTCTATGAGGAAGTGCAAGATCCTTTTTTTCACTATTACTTTCCATTTCAGTGGTCATTTCAGTTTTTTCTGGCTTGACTGCTTGCATTGGGTAAGTTCCCCTTTAACTTAATTCTTTCAACATCACTTAGGTCTGTCTAAACACTGTTCTCACACAAGTTTTACAATGAAGAATGAAGGATGGGTCTACTTTATACTGCCTGATCCAGGGTATAGAGTCCTCCTTTGTGCTGTTTATTGAATGCTTTAATGTTTTGACATTTCATTAGCCAGATGCACAGATACGTCTGAACTAATTCTGCAGGAACGCGTGCCAATTCCTGTCAATCACTTTACAGAAGCTCTTGAGCCAGGATTTATGATCTTAGTCTTTCCACCACGGCTCTATCAAATCTAGTCTACATTTAAATACTCAGCTGTAACAAGCACAATGTCTGAATTATGCAGCCAATTCCAGGAAAATGTTCTTTTTTGATCAATATTAACTGTGCATTTGAAGTATTATCATCCACGGGGATGCAGTTCTTATATTATTCGTCTTACTGAAATACATACCACTGATTTCTACAATCACATGTTCAGTTTATTACTTCCTGTGCAAAATCAGCTATGAGCAAACTGTGAATATCTCTATATGACATCTTGTAGAACGTTTTGAACTTTGTTCTCTCTTTATAAAACTTTTACAAGTAGAAATTCCATATTGTGATTCTTGATTTAGAACATTGAAACTGTCCAGAGATATTATTACTAAACCAGGCTGGTTGTGTGGTACAGATGTGCCCACCCCGACAATTGCTTGAATTTTGTTAAGAACCGCAATTCCCCAGGATACAAAATACATTCTCATGCCATCTAGTAAAAATATAAATGTTAAACATGTACTTTTTATTTAATGTGGGAGTTTTGGGCAATTAATGGTCAACAGGTGGCACATGTCGGAGATATCCATCACAGCTATATTTTGGTAAACTTGGTAGTCTATACAGTCTTGTTACTCTCATCTTGAGATATGTCCAGCCACAAGAATGGTTAAGGGAGGACATATCCATATATTCTCAATTTTAAAAAACTGTTGGAAAAAGTCTAGGACAACCCACACATATTTTGCAGATACATGTAACTAATGTTTAGGCCAAGGCTTTTGGATGCAACAAGAAAGTTCTTCAGTTTTCACTCTGGACACTAAGCCTAATACTCGGAATAGTCTGACACTTCCTGTTCTGTAGAGAAAACTTTTCAGCAGTTACCTCATAACTTCGCTTACTATCCTTACCTGGCTTATCCATCACAATCCATCTATGCTGCAGATTAGATTTACATACTGCATAAAATTATGTACAGCCTTTTGTAGGTATAATATATAAAGTTGAAATAAAAAGTAAGTGAACCCTTTGGAAAATAACCTGTATTTCTGCATTTTGATTTGTTTGTTATCCAAGTCACAATTATAGTCCAACACAAACAGTTGTTACTTTTATGCTTTTTTATTGAGTACATTGAGGAATCATCCACAGTGCAAGGATACAATAGGATCCACCACTGACAATAGGTGATGGTCACAGCTCACTCTACGGCCTTAGTCAGACGGGTGTTTTTAGCCGCGATTTGCGCATGCGCATGCGTCCGGCGATTTTTTAAAACCATTGCTTTGCAATGGAATCGGACACATGAGCGCTTTTTATGCGCTCGTCCGATAAATTATAGAACAAAAAAATCGCAGATTGCACCTATCTGCGATCTGCGATTCCTGTTCTCTTCTGTATATGCGCTCAATGGGGCCGGCGGCAGCAGCGCTGACCCCATTGAGAACATATAGAAGACAAATCATTCTTCTCTGCCACAGCTGTAACAGCTGTGGCAGAGAAGAACGATGTTTGCCCATTGAATTCAATGGAGCGGCAATACAGCCGCTCCATTGAAAGCAATGGGCTGCCGGCGTGCGCGGGGTGAATTGTCGGGAAGGGGTTAAATATATAAGCCCTTCCCTGCAATTCATCCTAAAATGTGTTAAAATAAAAAAAAATTGTATACTCACCTTTCCGCTGCAGCCGGAGTCCAGCCGCGGCCGCTGTCAGTTCTCCTGAACTGCTTCTCGGCACTATTCAGCCGGCGGGGCTTTAAAATCCCCGCCTGCTGAATGATCTGCCTCTGATTGGTCACAGCCCTGACCAATCAGAGGCTGAAAACACTCACACACCCATTCATGAATTCATGAATGGGTGAGTGACTGCTGCCTCTCAGCGCTGAGCCAATCAGGGGCAGGTCTGACTCACATCCATTCATGAATTCATGAATGGGTGTGAGTGAGGCATGCCTCTGATTGGCTCAGCGCTGAGCCAATCAGGGGGCAGGTCTGACTCACACCCCCTTCACACCCACTGCAGGACGGCCGCGCGGAACTCCGGCTGCCGGGAGCAGGTGAGTATATATATTTTTTTTATTTTAACACTTTTCTGATGAATTGCAGGGAAGGGCTTATATATTTAAGGCCTTCCCGACAATTCATCCCGCGCACGCTGGCAGCCCATTGCTTTTAATGGAGCCGGCTGTATTGCCGGGCAAACATCGTTCTTCTCTGCCACAGCTGTTACAGCTGTGGCAGAGAAGAATGATTTGTCTACTATATGTTCTCAATGGGGTCGGCGCTGCTGCCGCCGGCCCCATTGAGCGCATATAGAGAAGAGAACAGGAATCGCAGATCGCAGATAGGTGAGTGTACAATTTTTTTTAATTTTAACACATTTTAGGATGCATTGCAGGGAAGGGCTTATATATTTAAGCCCTTACCGACAATTCATCCCGGGCTCGCCCGCAGCGCATTGCTTTCAATGGAGACGGCTCTATTGCCGTTTCCATTGAATGCAATGCGCTGGACAGCTCCGGCCCGTTTCTAATGAAACGCGGCTAGGAGCAGATTTCCGGGCGATTTGCGGGCGACTTGCGCGCACCGGTCACGCGATTTGCGGATGCGCATCCGTCATGCGATCCGCAAATCGCGCGAAAAAACGCCCGTCTGACTAAGGCCTACCCCTGCACAACGCCCTCCCTCCAGTCCACTCATCCTTGGGATTGCTATACAGCACAAGACGTGTCAGCCTATTATTATGGTTATTGGCTAGAGTGAAAACGGCAAGACATTAAGATTTTTTTTTTTTAATATAAAAAATGTAAAAAATAATGAGCAAAACTTTAAATAGAATATATTTAATATTTAAATTTGATTTAAACTACGGGTAATTTTCCAATGTTATGTTTCTTTTAAAAAGATGGTTAAGATATTATATCACCATATGAGTAGTAGCAATGGCCTCTAGAAGCCCTGCTGAGCCAGAGAATCAGCACCAGAAGTCCTTGAACAGATTCACTAGAGTCAGTCCCATTCATATGAAACAGGGTGGATGGCAGAGGATGAAATGGCGCTAACAGATGGAAGCAGAGATATCATATTTTTTAGCAAAAAATATCAAAATGTACTTTTACTAAATAACAGTGGTCACAATATATTGCTCTATGCTTCATTTTTAGACACTGTATGATAGTAAGTTGTCACACATTTTCTTAAAACTACAGTACTCCATTTTCTACTGAAAACCAAAATGTCATTTTTCGTCAACCAGCCTCTATCGTTAACACATACATTGCCTTGAGTATTCTTTGGCAACAGCAAGACACTTGTTTTGTGGGCCTTCTCCAACAATGCCCAATATTTGTCTCATTTACATGCAGCACCATCTGTTATTCAGCCGTGCTTCCTCATACATAAACTCGACCTCTCACGCTTCATAGGAGCCATATCCTTTGCACAAGGCATGCATGGCATCATTGATGTCATCTAAATCCAGAGGCCGTTCCTTCTCGCAATAAACTCGCAGTTTCACTCCTGTGTAACATACATCTTTATCTACTATTCCGCATTAACAAATGTTTTGCTGTTCCATTACAAGCATCATAGAGCATCACACTTTAGGTATAACATATATATTACAATTAATTCAGTAAGGTCTTCCATAATCCTAACTATGGCGCTGTAACTATACTATGCTCATCTTGTCACAGTCCAAATGAGTCCTCAACTCCCACCCTGGCTATGAATTTACCCAACATAGTCCTGGGGAAAATTATCACACTTATGAGCGTCTCTGGTGTCATACGCCAATACACTGTGGTTTCAGGCAATTGCAGGGGGGGGGGGGGGGACTCCCTCTGCTCTCACATGCTGTGGGGCTCTTCACCCCAAGAGTCTAACCATTTTTACTGACTAGTAGTTGCTGTAGGAGATCAAGTTTCATAGTGTTAAATCTGAGGTGCATGTTTTTTATATATACGAAAATGACAGATATAGGCACAAAGTACAAACGTGGAAAACACAAAATGGGTAATAAGGGAACTAGACTAATAGAAGAGGATCCTACCTAAAAGCGGAGTGCTTCCCCTGATGAGGACGACCCCACATTAGGAACCCTGACCCTGATTCTCCCTAAATGGCAGCAGGAAATGTAGCAACAGTTAGATGTTATACAACTATAAAAACCATAATAATACCGGAGATAAAATGTAACAACACCCCATATAACGTGTATCACAAGATAGACTTATCTGGACTGAGAAACTGGAATAGACTTGAATGACTCTGACTGGACCAGAAACACCTTCAGACTGAGGCCTTAGTCACACAGGCGTTTTTTCCCGCGATTTGCAGATCGCATGACGGATGCAAATCTGAAAATCGCGTGACCGGGGCCGAAAAATCGCCCGAAAAAACTGCTCCTAGCCGCGTTTCAATAGAAACGGGCCACAGCTGTCCAGGGCATTGAATTCAATGGAGCCGGCAATACAGCATGCTCCATTGAAAGCAATGGGCTGCGCGCGATCTCACGATGAATTTTCGGGAAGGGCTTAAAAATATAAGCCCTTCCCGAAAATTTATCCAGAAATGTGTAAAAACAAAAAATATATATATACTGTATACTCACCTGGTCCCGGCAGACGGAGTTCAGCGCGGCCGGCCGGCAGTTCTCCTGAACTTCTCTGAGTAGTATTCAGCAGCCGGGGATTTAAAATCCCGCCTGCTGAGCCAATCAGAGGCAGCACTCACTCACCCATTCATGAATTCATGAATGGGTGAGAGCTGCCTCTGATTGGTGAGGCTGTGACCAATCAGAGGCAGCTCTCACCCATTCATGAATTCATGAATGGGTGAGTGAGTGCTGCCTCTGATTGGTTCAGCGCAGGGACCAATCAGGGGCAGCTCTCAGCTGAATGAAGTCGCAGATAGGTGCGATCTGCGATTTCTGTTCTATGATTTATCGGACGAGCGCATAAAAAGCGCTCATGTGTCCGATACCATTGCAAAGCAATGGTTTTATAAAATCGCCGGACGCATGCGCAAATCGCACGAAAAAACGCCCGTCTGACTGAGCCCTGAGAGTATAACCGGCATCCTTTGTGAAGAGGAGCCAGAAGAAATGCTGATGCTATGCTGCCAGAGGGAAAATAAATGCAGCATGTTCTATATTTTAGCGATTTGCTATGTTTTGCAGCTCATGTTTCTTGTTAATCCTTGTTAATCGCATTGCATCTCATGAGCTAGCAATTTTTAATGCATTGTAATACATTTCCCTACACCTAATATAAGCCTTAGCTACAATACCAGAAAAAAAGGGATACTTACCTAGCAGGGTCCTCCCGTTGCTCTCCAAAGGTTCGCTGTGCATCCTGCAGTCCTACTTCGCCCACAAAAGTTCATTTCCTAGTCGCAGGATTCATAATCCCACCTCTTAGAAACCATGGCTCTGATTGGCTGAGCAGCTCTAGATAAACCAATCAATGCAGCGCTCAATGAACCAATACAATGGTTGTGATTGATTCATCCAGTGCGGCATTGATTGGCTGAGTAGCTCTATATGAACCAATCAACAGCTGGCATGGTGTGGCGGTAGGATTTAGAAATTGACTGATTGGCCAATTCATAAATTCCGCCTCCATGACGTGATTAGTTCTTCAGTTCTTTAGCCAATCAATGCAGAGCTCCATAAACCAATCATAGCCCTCACATTGGTTCATCGAGTGCTGCATTGATTGGCTAAGTAGCGCTCCCTGGAAGTGGGATTTAAGAATCCCACAACCATAAAGTGATCTTCTGTGGGTTAACGAGAACTGCAGGACGCACGTTGGAGCTCCGGAGAGCAGCGGGAGTACCCAGACCGAGCCTACTAGGTAAGTATGCCTTTTTTATTCAGGGAATGCAGCGAGGGCTTATTTTAGGAGTAGGGTTTAACCTTCTTAATTGTATCGCACTTTTTTTATGGCTGACAGTAGCAAAGCGATGCACAATTTTTCACAACGCTACAAAATTGCGGTAACACAGCTGAAGGCTCTTTTACACGCAATGATTATAGCTTAAAAATTAATCCAAACGGCTGAAGTGAGTGATAGTTCGTTATGTGTGAAACTGAAACTATCGCTCACTTGTTGTTAGTAGTCGTTGTCAGCTTGAACAACCTCTTTAGCAATTGAAGGCACACTGGCTTCTCGTACTGTCTGAAAGCCCCATGCACAGAACTTCCCATAGAAGTGCTGAGCGGGGAGCGAGAAGCAGATAAGAAGCCTGCGAGCAGACGACAAGTCTTTCAGTGTGAAAGTACCTTAGCGGTGACGTTAGTGCTCATGCAGTCACTTCACAGACTGCCAGCCCATGTAAAAGGGCCTTTAGTCAGTGGCAGACTTGGTGCAGAAATTTCTGTGGCTGAAAAAAATCCTTTGCCTATATATGAATAAATTTGTTTCTGCATCAGTTGCATACATTTTTGAAAACCTTATGCAGTTGAATGGTACACTTTCTGAAATTTTTGCAACAAAACTGCAGTGTAAAATGTAGCGGACCTGCATTCATTGACAGACATATTGTATGTGCAACCTGTGTGGTTGCTCGGGATTCTTGCAGGCAACTAACTAAGGCCGCCTGCAGATGGCCGGGTCGGATTCCCTGCGAGAATTTTCGCAACGGAACCCTACCCGAGCCCCTGCAGGGACCAGTGCGGCGCTCACCTCTCCCGCGGCTCCGGCTCTTTGATGTGCCAGCTGACGGCCAGCCAAAGCAAGCCCAGAGTGGAACCAGGGCACCGGATGAGACATTTCTGTGCGGGCCTCCGCGAGACCCAGACAGAAATAGAACATGCCGTGATTTGTTTTCTGTGTGTATTTTCATGCGGACAAATCGTGGCCGTCTGCATGGGATTGCATTTTGCAATGCAATCCTATGCAGGGGGCACAGGCGGAAATTCTGCCGCAGAATTTCCGCTTGTGTGCAGGGGGCCTAAATAAACTAGTAACATAAAAACAGTTGTACCTTTAATTTATTTTATTCAGAGCATAAAGTAAAAAACATGCCCTGTGCACGGAGAAAATTAAGTGAACCATTGACTTTATTACTCTGTAGAACCCCTTTATGGCCTTAGTCAGACGGGCGTTTTTAGCCGCGATTTGCGCATGCGCATGCGTCCGGCGATTTTATAAAACCATTGCTTTGCAATGGTATCGGACACATGAGCGCTTTTTATGCACTCGTCCGATAAATTATAGAACAAAAAAATCGCAGATCGCACCTATCTGCGATCTGTGATTTCTGTTCTCTTCTGTATATGCGCTCAATGGGGCCGGCGGCAGCAGCGCCGACCCCATTGAGAACATATAGAAGACAAATCATTCTTCTCTGCCACAGCTGTAACAGCTGTGACAGAGAAGAACGATGTTTGCCCATTGAATTCAATGGAGCCGGCAATACAGCCGCTCCATTGAAAGCAACGGGGTGCCGGCGTGCGCGGGGTTAATTGTCGGGAAGGGCTTAAATATATAAGCCCTTCCCTGCAATTCATCCTAAAATGTGTTAAAATTAAAAAAAAAATTGTATACTCACCTTTCCGCTGCAGCCGGAGTCCAGCCGCGGCCGCTGTCAGTTCTCCTGAACTGCTTCTTGGCACTATTCAGCCGGCGGGGCTTTAAAATCCCCGCCTGCTGAATGATCTGCCTCTGATTGGTCACAGCCCTGACCAATCAGAGGCCGGTTTCACTCACACACCCATTCATGAATTCATGAATGGGTGAGTGACTGCTGCCTCTCAGCGCTGAGCCAATCAGGGGCAGGTCTGACTCACATCCATTCATGAATTCATGAATGGGTGTGAGTGATGCATGCCTCTGATTGGCTCAGCGCTGAGCCAATCAGGGGGCAGGTCTGACTCACACCCCCTTCACACCCACTGCAGGACGGCCGCGCGGAGCTCCGGCTGCCGGGAGAAGGTGAGTATACAATTTTTTTTTATTTTAACACATTTTAGGATGAATTGCAGGGAAGGGCTTATATATTTAAGCCCTTACCGACAATTCATCCCGGGCTCGCCCGCAGCGCATTGCTTTAAATGGAGGCGGCTCTATTGCCGTCTCCATTGAATGCAATGCGCTGGACAGCTCCGGCCCGTTTCTAATGAAACGCGGCTAGGAGCAGATTTTCGGGCGATTTGCGGGCGACTTGCGCGCATCGGTCACGCGATTTGCGGATGCGCATCCGTCATGCGATCCGCAAATCGCGCGAAAAAACGCCCGTCTGACTAAGGCCTTAGAAGGAATCACCTCCACAAACTGTTTTTTATAGCTGCAAATGAGATTTGCACAATGTTGCAAATGTCTTTCAGTTCATCAATATTTGCATTCACACTTCTCTTCAGGTTATGCCACAGCATCTCACTAAAGTTAGGGCTTCTACAGACGGGCGCATGCACAAAAACACTCGCCACTACGGAGCGTATTACCCTGTTAAGAGGATTTTTTTTTCAAAAATTCAAATGTTGTGCTATTGTGCTCAAGCCAAAAAAAAGCAGGAACATGGGTCCTGACTAGAGATGAGCGAGCATACTCGGTAAGGTGATATACTCGAGAGAGCATCGCCTTTTTCGAGTACCTGCTGGCTCGTCCATGAAGATTCGGGGGGGGGGTAAGCGGGGGGTTGCAGAGGGGATCAAGAGGGAGAGAGAGAGGGATCTCTCTCACTCTCCTCCCCGCTGCCCCTCGCTGCCCTGTGCCGACCCCAACCCCCCCCCCCCCCCCTCCTGAATCTTCAGGGACAAGATATGAACATATGAAACGATTTTGGCAGTTTTCCAAGTCTTCTGTAGCTATTTTGCTGTTACCTTTGGATACTTAGAAAAAATGGTTGCCAGTAGAGTAAAGTGTGATTGTTCTCAGTAAGAGAAACCAAGTAATCTTGTAGATAGGACACCTTTTAATGGCTAACAAAAATACATGATGTCACAGCAAGCTTTGGGTACCTTTGGGTACTTTCTCACCCCTTTGAGGACTACACATTGTGCTCTTGGGATGCTTTTAAAAACACATCCATTGGTAGGGAGAGTAGCTATAGTTCTGAAATTTCTGCATTTATAGACATGGTTCACACTAGCCACTCTTTCTTGAGAAGAAACAGATTTGTCGGTAACCAGACTTTCTGTGTTTCCATTTAATTGGCAATGTTAAACCCACACTTCCAATCCAAGTAATTCCAAAGAGTTCACTTACTCTTTATTTCAACTGCAGCTCAGTCTCATTCAAGTGAATGGAATTGAACTGCGGGAATTGCACTCGTACATTATGTGAAGTGTTGTTTCTGTGTAACCAAAGAAGTGGACACAGTTCTCACTGGGATTAAAGCATTGGCTATCAGTGTTTAAGTACCATAAAATCCCTTTAAATTAAATGGTGGTTACAATGGCTAAGTGGAATTTATTGGTACAGTATGTTACAGCAAATAGGCCCAGTTTATAAAAGAGTATCCAGTCCCTTAAAAAAAAACTTTATTGAGAACTGTGTAGCATCTCAAATGGGTTTTAGCAAAATTACAAGTTATCCCTTATTCACAGGACAGGGGATAACTAGCTGACTGATTGGGGTCTCACTGCTGCTTCCTCACCAATTCGAAGAACGGGTGTCCCCTGTCTCCCTCTTCTCGTCTCTGCAGGGATGCTTCTCCTACCCGCGGTGACATAGCCGTGAATGGAGCATCGGCTGAGCATATATGGTTGGCACTCCATTCATTTCAATGGGCCTGATGGAAATACCCAAGAACTTGTCGCTTGGCTATCTCTGCAGTCCCATTGAAAATTAATAGAGCGGCACTGCACTTTTGGAACTGTTTCTCTATTCATTACCCTCCTCACTGCAGGGGGTGCAGTAAGCAGGGGTCTGGAGTCGGACTCCAACTTCAGCTTATTAAAAAAAACAAACACACTCATATATATATATATATGGTATAATTAATTCAATGCAGAATTGGTTGCATATTTCCTTTCCTAGGAATTTAGGAAAGTTTTGAAATGTCCTATAAATATATGTTCTACCCATCAAAGACCCTATTTATCAAAAAAAAAAATGATAACTGCGATGTGGAATGTAGGATCTAGCTTGATTATTTTATCATAATGGTGATGAAAAGCCGGATGATACCATTTTAATACAGTAAATTTATCACTTAAAAATCATGAGTCATATATCAAGGAGCCAAACTCCGGGAAAATGAAGGTGTCGGAGGTTTGGCTTACCAACTGCACAGCCCTGGCTGTAAGCCCACAGTATGGAGAATGAAGGACACGGGACCCCTGTTCTCCGGATTGGTGGAGGTCTCAGTGATGAGCCCCCTATCGATCAGCAAGTTATCTCCTATCTTGTAGCTAGGAGGTAACTAGTAATTCTCTTACAACCCCTTTACGATAATGCAGTACATTAACCTGGCGTTCTATATAAAATCATAGCTAACACACTGTTGTCTCATGATGAAATTACTGACAAACTCAGCTTAGCTACATCTGCATCTATTTCCCTTTATAATTTACTTGGCACATTTGCTCAGTTCATTTGCTATTGGCACACGGTGCAGAGAGGTAAACTGGAATTGGTCTAAAACAACCTGTGTTGTCTTGTGCCCATGGCCTTGGCATGACATTTCCACACCATATCCATTGAACATAACATCGCGGAGATGAATGCAAACCAATGAAAGCCAAAATAACTCACAAGCAAAAAAAAAAGAAACATTGGTGGTAAACAGCTGCCAACAATGTATTCATGCTTGGCGGCTATCTAGTTACAACATCTATTAGTCAATGTACATGGCTAGCCACAGCATGACAATAGATTTATTTTACATTCTGGTTATCTCCAGAAGATTTTCCTGCCGTTAAATAATCTAAAACTTATTTGCTTATATGAATAATACAACATCAAACAAAAGCATAAATCAAAAATCTTAGTGCTTAAATAAATTGTAAGACATTGTAGAAAATAATCAAAAGACCAGGGGGGGTTCTCTGTAAAGTTCAAAGCTATAGAAATGATGGCTGCAAATGTAAATTACAATTGACTGCAGTGAGGATTTTAAGCTTATGAAAATATACTTAACTACGTACGTGTCCCAGTGTAACACCTATATATTACAGCTCTGCAATAAATTAAGGTTGAGGGAGGTGAATGCAAGTTATATCCATAAATAAGAAAACGCCGGGGGATTCAGACACAGGAAGATTTATTCTGCTATCGGAGTTTTCACGAAATGTGTTGTGATGGTCACATTTTTTGAATTCTTTGGTATTTTAGTCTTTTTATTGCCATTATATGACCTTTATTGATTTCATGCATAATATTTTTGTGACAGGCCGCCCCCGTAGGGTTTTGTGAGTCAGTTGTTACATTTGCAGGTCAGGTGTTGAATGCTTATAGAAGGCGACTGAAAGCAGATTTCAATTTAACAAGCCATTTTGTTGGTCAAACAAAAGGAAATAACTGAAAGGAGGTAATTGTGTGATTTCTTTATATTGCCTATTTTTTATTTATTCGCTGAGATCCTGTTGGCAGTAGGGAAAAGCTGATATTTCTCTGTGAAGCGTACAAATTTTTTATTTCCCATTTACAAACAGAAATATACCAAGGTGGCCAGATCTGATTTAGCTGACATGGAATACAATTCCAGAAAATCTGATAATCTCATATTTTTTCCAGCATAGAACTGCAATATAATAGAGATTTTGCTCAAGGTGATAAGCAGAAGACTTCAGTAGTTTCAGTCATGGTGCATGTTGTGGTCATCATCTTGGCTCACCTACTCCTGTTCCTGATGATGTAGTTGTTCACCCTTCACACTCCTTGCTTTCTTGTGTTAGACACTGTGTCCTTCCTAGCTCCAAGACCCTAGCCTCTACCCATGGGGTGCATGCATGCGCCCACCCCTCGTTCTCAAAGAGCCAGCATACGGCTTGCTAATATTTTCTCAACCTATCCGTACACAGTCCTGACTATATAGGGCATTCTATCCCTAAGGTGGATGTCTAAGCAATTTGGTTCCACCTGTTCTTAAAGCCTGGTCTGTTGTTTGTATGCTCTCTTCGATTTTCTGACTCCTGTTTGTTCCTTACTGTTCAGAATTCTGCATCCCTGAGTTTGACTACGTCTGTTGGACTACTCTCTACCAGCTGCCTGTCCCGACTTTGACTGTTTATTTTATTGCACCTGTTCTGCAACTGTTCTCTGGCATTTATTTGGGTAGTTTAAGGCATAACGTTCCAGGTTTCCACAGTAATGGCATACATTTTCTACATGGCGCCTTTCTTTTTCAGTATACGGATGAAGTCCACTTGCATCAGTTTTGGCACGGCTGCATTCCGTAGCTAGGGACTCGAGAAGAACTGGCTGGAGGAGTAGATAGGGTTACTGCCAAAACCCCACAATCTCTCTTTTCGACGCTCAAAAAGTCTCTGGTCAATTCGGATACATTGTTGAATGAAGTCTTCCAGGTTACCAGGGGTCTCCACTCTGGCGAGCTTGCCCTTTATACTCTCAGATAATCCCCATCATAATTGGCTCTGCTGGGCAGCAAGGTTCCATGTGGTATCAGTCACCCAGCATCGAAACTCTGCCATGTATTCTGCAATGGAGCATCGCCCATATTTGAATGAGATTATTGTGTGACATCTTCCTGTCAGTATCAGGTGGTCTCAGGTTCTCCGTTTGGCAAGGTTTCTATTATTTTTGGAGGCTAGAATAGCATTCTAGACTATGCTATACTATCCTCCAATAATAACAGAAATCTTTTCAAAGGGAGACCTTATTGGTTTCCGTTTGACAAAAATAAAATATATGGTTCTGTCTGGGGTTGCAATAGTAGAGGTCATATCTAAGTAGCATCACATGATGACCATTCAAGGAGTAATCAAGCCATGTAATGGACAGATATGTCAGATTCTGTAGGGAGGTCCTGAGCAGGATTAAATGGACAGGAGTTATCTTTATGAGATCATACCTTTCAATTGACCATACATACTGTTATGTTGTGGCCAGACATCTAAATGCCTCATCCGGATCAGATGTAATAGTTTTCCAAAAGGACGAATATATACACAATTAGAAAACACAAAGAGCAAAACTATTTATAGTGTAACAAAAAATGGGGAAAGGCAAATCTCACCTTATAATACTAATACAGGAAGCCCTGCCTAAAAGCGGGGCAATGACTTTTACAAGGGTGGCTCAATGTCCAGAATTTGAGGGCTATCTAGGATGACAATAGATGGTAATAGGAGGTGACAAAACACAGATGTTAATTACAATGGTCACAACAGTTCTAGGAAACAGATGTAAAAATACCAATGAGTCATTATAAAGGCCTGGGACTTATATGCCATTGAGTTACACAAGGAGGATGTGGATCAGACCAGAAATCAACCATTCAGAGGAATAACCAGCACTCTCTGAGAGAAGGGGCTGGAATATATGCACTACAGTAAAGGATGATTGGTTGGCTAGGAGAATACCTCTCTGCCAAGCAGTCAAGCCCCACACCAGCAGATGGTTGTTTACTTGTTGGCATTCGGCACTGAATGACAGGGTGCATGCACTGATGGCAGGGTCACATGGTCTGGGCTGACATTGTGATGTCAGTCGACATCCATTTTTGTGCCACATACGCTGCACCATAATAGTATTGTGACTAGCCCCACTACACATACCCTTAAATTTCTAAAATATTTATAAATTTGGACTTTTTTATTGAAAACTAAGGAGCTAAAGAATTAACACGCAACTAATTAAATTACAACTATCATTTTCAACTAAATGTGCTAAATAAAAGCAATGATTTGATTGTTTTCCAGAGATTGAAGAGCCCTGGGGCCATGTAACACAATTCTAAAGAATACAGAGATAAAAACTCAAAATCTAATATTGAGATAAAACTTGGCAGAAATCTATTTTTTTTTTATCTGCAAATTTATGACTTTCAGTAATTAACTGAAATATGTGCATTTTTTTTCTATATGACCTCAGGACTCGTAGCATGAGCATAAGGTTTAATAAAAAGGCGCTAACGATTATCTTCAAATTATTCTCAAGGAAAGTAACATACTTGAAAAAGTGTTGTATTATAGGATGCCATAAAAAATGAAGGGCAGAGTTACAATTGAAGTAAAAATCAAATACTTATTCTGCACTGGGTACCAAAAGGTAAGACCCAACAAAAACTATATGGGCTCCTGAGTTACTTATATCCTTCACATGTCACTTGATATATCTGATGTCCTAGTTCTTGCAGTAATAATAAAGAAATCTCTTTACGCTATTGTCATGCTCGGTATGTCATATTTTCCAGCTATTGACACCTGGTTTTCTATTCAATCAACAAGCTGGAATGTAATACTTAGAATAAGTTTTCTATTCCTTATGAGAAATAGACCAACAATTTAAGTGTGAATACTATATTCCACAAATCTTCTCATAATTCAGGATGGCAAATAGAAGGTATGAAGGGTCATTATATCCCTGTACTAATTAGTGTTCACAGACTCTAGTAGCATTTCTGATTCAACTTGTAACTGGGTTAAGGAGGAGCCAGTTAGAGAATAAAGCAATATATTTTATTATACAGCTCAGAACGCTTGTTAAACCTAATCTACAGGAGGTGTCAGCCATAGTTAGCATCCCTTTCTGCTAGGATTTGCTTCTGCAACACAGTTGTGCAAGACTCGAACTGCTGGGTGCCAAGAGCTACATTAAATTGCAATAGATAATTAATCTTCAAATTGAATCTTTCAGACTTACTATACTGTTAATTATCATGCCTAGTAGAATGACTTTATAATAGTATTGTGCAGTGGTTTATATAGAGGGTTAAGGGAAGGATAGCAATTTGTCAGCTTGATTTTCCCATTCCATTTTCATAACTCAAGTACATTTTCTACTTCTTTGTTTGCCAACATTGTAATATCTATGAAGGTAACAACCATATAAAGATTCTCACTACTCATATAGTGATAGGGCCACACTGTTAAGGCCCTTTTACACACAAAGATAATTGCTTAAACTGCGAAACGACTAAATGAATTGACATTTTTGCATAAAATTACACGTACAGATAATGGCTCTATTTCCCTCATTAGCTGAAGTAAACTTGGTACAAGGAGAACGAGTTGTTTGCTAAGGTGGGCGTGTGTTTATGCGAGGGATTATCTGACCTGCATGATTTCATTGTCTTCTCCTGTGTGTTTATGCGAGGGATTATCTGGCTGGCAGGATTCCATTGTGTTCTTCAGGCAGAGTAAACAATGTACTAATTGTGTATTTAAGGTATACACAATGAGCACATTTATTTGTTAAGCCACTCAAAATGCTGAACAATTTCCATTCAAATGGAGCGAATTTTGAATGCCTTGGTGACTATTTTTATGCTGGCTAAAAATCAGAGCTAAACGACAAGTGAACGAACAGTGCACGATTGTCCACATTGACATGTACCAATTATCACTAATTTTCAGACGTTTGAATGAATTTTTAACAATAATCGTCGTGTGTAAAAGGGCCCTTAGTCTGCAGTACTTGAGGGCCGGTTATAAAATTTTGACATTTATTTTACGATCTTTAAAAGGGATTATCCAACTTAAAAAATAATAAATTAAAGACAGCTGTCATTGGTATATATATATATATATATATATATATATATATATATATATATATAAAAAACACATTCACCTCTAGTTTTCGCTGTTGAAACAGTGCTGACGCAGTCCCCCAACAGTCTCTGTTTTTAAAGCAGAAACTAATGGCATTTCATACTGCTTATGACCAGTCAATAGTTGCAGCAGTCATGTAGCATACTCATGGCATCTTTGCTCCTATCACAGAGCTTTGATGCTAGTAATATGGCAGTGATTGGCTTCCACTAATTAACTGCAGCAGTCACAGGCTGACTGCTTGTAAATAAAGATCAAGAGGCCTGCAAGTTCTAGATTGCCGGAGGAAACGAGAGGCGAGTACTCTTAATTTTTTATTGTTTTATACCAATGACAGCTGTTTTTTTTAAGTTGTATAACCCATTTAAGTCTTTTCTGAAGCTCAGATGAAGATTAATTTTAGATGGCCACAGGGGAAGAGCCTTGTCTCACATTTGTTTGCATTGGTAAAATGCACTATGACAAAATGACTAATGGCATCAGAGACGGTATGATGCAATGATACTGGTGGATTGTCACCCGTATTTCCATGTTAATCTGGCACATATTAGTAGCCTGGGGAAAGTTGAGAGGATCTAGCCAGATGGTTAAGTGTATTTCTCGCCAAGTAGAGCTCATAAATATTCATTCAACTGCCTTTCAGATCTATACTGGAGGAGTTTTTGATGTCCCTTACTCCTAATGGGACCATTAAGGAAACCATTTGTTGTGGCTATGACAAAGTTACCAAGTTAAAAAGGGAAGTCAATTGTTTATATCCCTCCACCATTATCTCCAATTCTGTGTCCTTGCAATATGGAGACTTGACACTATTATTAATCAAAGATGGAAATAATAACAAGGATTATGAGTAGAGATGAGCGAACGTACTTGTCCGAGCTTGATACTCGTTCGAGTATTAGCGTGTTCGAGATGCTCGTTACTCGTAACGAGTACCACGCGATGTTCGGGTTACTTTCACTTTCCTCTCTGAGACGTTAGCGCGCTTTTCTGGCCAATTGAAAGACAGGGAAGGCATTACAACTTCCCCCTGCGACGTTCAAGCCCTCTGCCACCCCCCTGCAGTGAGTGGCTGGGGAGATCAGGTGTCACCCGAGTATAAAAATCGGCCCCTCCCGCGGCTCGCCTCAGATGCTTTGTGAGATAGCTGAGGGACAGTGGTATCGTGTTGGAGCTGCTGTAGGGAGAGTGTTAGGAGTTAGTGTAGGCTTCAAGAACCCCAACGGTCCTTCTTAGGGCCACATCTAACCGTGTGCAGTAGTGTGGAGGCTGCTTTTAGCAGTGTTGCACATTTTTTGTTTTTTGGTATATCGGCCGTGCAGAGCATTGCGCCCTGCAGTAATACTCCAGGAAGAGAATTGTGTAGGCAGGGCCAGAAGACATATATTATAGACTGAATATACGCAGTGGTCCTTTGGAAAAAAATCTTGAAAAAAAAATCTATTTGGCCTGCCTGTCACTGTGCTCAGTGTTCTGGGTCCGTGTGTGCTGGGGGAAGTAGTTCTCCAAATAAATACGCAGCCAGCTAAGTGTTACAGCAGGCTTGCGCCAAATTATTTCCTGGCTCTGAAATCACCGGTCTGTTGCAGTTAATAAGAGTGCAACACTGCGGTTCCGTCACACACTCCAGGGAGAGAATTGTGTAGGCAGGGCCAGAAGACATATATTATAGATTGAATATACGCAGTGGTCCTTTGGAAAAAAATCTTGAAAAAAAATCTATTTGGCCTGCCTGTCACTGTGCTCAGTGTTCTGGGTCCGTGTGTGCTGGGGGAAGTAGTTCTCCAAATAAATACGCAGCCAGCTAAGTGTTACAGCAGGCTTGCGCCAAATTATTTCCTGGCTCTGAAATCACCGGTCTGTTGCAGTTAATAAGAGTGCAACACTGCGGTTCCGTCACACAGTCCAGGGAGACAATTGTGTAGGCAGGGCCAGAAGACATATATTATAGATTGAATATACGCAGTGGTCCTTTGGAAAAAAATCTTGAAAAAAAATCTATTTGGCCTGCCTGTCACTGTGCTCAGTGTTCTGGGTCCGTGTGTGCTGGGGGAAGTAGTTCTCCAAATAAATACGCAGCCAGCTAAGTGTTACAGCAGGCTTGCGCCAAATTATTTCCTGGGGTTCCGTAAACGAAGTCAGCCTCCAACCACAGGCCAATAAGCGGCACATTTAATTACAGCGTTCTGTTTCTGCACTACTGCTAATACACCATGCTGAGGGGTAGGGGTAGGCCTATAGGACGTGGACGCGGGCGAGGACGCGGAGGCCCAAGTCAGGGTGTGGGCACAGGCCGAGCCACTGCGGTGGCCAGGGGTAGAGGCAGGGCCAGACCGAATAATCCACCAACTGGTTCCCAAAGCGCCCCCTCGCGCCATGCCACCCTGCAGAGGTCAAGGTGCTCTACGGTGTGGCAGTTTTTCACAGAGACGCCTGACGACCGACGAACAGTGGTGTGCAACCTTTGTCGCGCCAAGATCAGCTGGGGAGGCACCACCACCAGCATGCGCAGGCATATGATGGCCAAGCACCCCACAAGGTGGGACGATGCCCGTTCACCGCCTCCGGTTTGCACCACTGCCTCTCCCCCTGTGCCCCAACCTGCCACTGAGATCCAACCCCCCTCTGAGGACACAGGCAGTACCGTCTCCTGGCCTGCACCCACACCCTCACCTCCGCTGTCCTCGGCCCCATCCAGCAATGTCTCTCAGCGTAGCGTCCAGACGTCGCTAGCGCCACAGTTTGAGCGCAAGCGCAAGTACGACGCCACGCACCCGCACGCTCAAGCGTTAAACGTGCACATTGCAAAATTGATCAGCCTAGAGATGCTGCCGTATAGGCTTGTGGAAATGGAGGCTTTCAAAAGCATGATGGCGGCGGCGGCCCCGCGCTACTCGGTTCCCAGTCGCCACTACTTTTCCCGATGTGCCGTCCCAGGCCTGAACGACCACGTCTCCCGCAACATTGTACGCGCCCTCACCAACGCTGTTACTGGGAAGGTCCACTTAACAACAGACACGTGGACAAGCACAGGTGGGCAGGGCCACTATATCTCCCTGACGGCACATTGGGTGAATTTAGTGGAGGCTGGGACAGAGTCAGAGCCTGGGACCGCTCACGTCCTACCCACCCCCCGAATTGCGTGCCCCAGCTCGGTGGTGGTATCTGCGGGGGTGTATGCTTCCTCCACTAAACCACCCTCCTCCTCCTCCTACGCAACCTCTGTCTCGCAATCAAGATGTGTCAGCAGCAGCAGCACGTCGCCAGCAGTCGGTGTCACGTGGCGTGGCAGCACAGCGGTGGGCAAGCGTCAGCAGGCCGTGCTGAAACTACTCAGCTTAGGAGAGAAGAGCCACATGGCCCACAAACTGCTGCAGGGTCTGACAGAGCAGACCGACCGCTGGCTTGCGCCGCTGAGCCTCCAACCGGGCATGGTCGTGTGTGACAATGGCCGTAACCTGGTGGCGGCTCTGCAGCTCGGCAGCCTCACGCATGTGCCATGCCTGGCCCATGTCTTTAATTTGGTGGTTCAGCGCTTTCTGAAAAGCTACCCCCACTTGTCATACCTGCTCGGAAAGGTGCGCCAGCTCTGCGCACATTTCCGCAAATCCCGCACGCACGCTGCCACCCTGCGGACCCTGCAACATCGGTTTAATCTGCCAGTGCACCGACTACTGTGCGACGTGCCCACACAATGGAACTCTACGCTGCACATGTTGGCCAGACTCTATGAGCAGCGTAGAGCTATAGTGGAATACCAACTCCAACTTGCGCGGCGCAGTGGGAGTCAGCCTCCTCAATTATTTACAGAAGAGTGGGCCTGGTTGGCAGCCATCTGCCAGGTCCTTGGAAAATTTGAGGAGTCTACCCAGATGGTGAGCGGGGATGCTGCAATCATTAGCGTCACCATTCCTCTGCTATGCCTCTTGAGAAGTTCCCTGCAAAGCATAAAGGCAGACGCTTTGGAATCAGAAACGGAGGCGGGGGAAGACAGTATGTGGCTGGATAGTCAGAGCAACCTCATGTCTATATCTCAGCGCGTTGAGGAGGAGGGGGAGGAGCATGAGGAGGAGGGGGAAGAGACAGCTTGGCCCACTGCTGAGGGGACAGATGCTGCTTGCCTGTCATCCTTTCAGCGTGTATGGCCAGAGGAGGAGGAGGAGGAGCATGAGGAGGAGGGGGAAGAGACAGCTTGGCCCACTGCTGAGGGTACAGATGCAGCTTGCCTGTCATCCTTTCAGCGTGTATGGCCAGAGGAGGAGGAGGAGGAGGAGGAGGATCCTGAAAGTGATCTTCCGAGTGAGGACAGCCATGTGTTGCGTACAGGTACCCTGGCACACATGGCTGACTTCATGTTAGGATGCCTTTCTCGTGACCCTCACGTTACACGCATTCTGGCCACTACGGATTACTGGGTGTACACACTGCTCGATCCACGGTATAAGGAGAGCCTTTCCACTCTCATTCCCGAAGAGGAAAGGGGTTCCAGAATGATGCTATACCACAGGGCGCTGGTGGACAAACTGATGGTAAACTTCCCATCCGACAGCGCTAGTGGCAGAAGGCGCATTTCCGCGGCCCAGGTAGCAGGGGAGGCGCAGAGATCAGGCAGCATGTACAGCGCAGGCAGGGGAACACTCTCTAAGGCCTTTGACAGCTTTATGGCTCCCCAGCAAGACTGTGTCACCGGTCCCCAGTCAAGGCTGAGTTGGCGGGAGCACTGTAAAAGGATGGTGAGGGAGTACGTAGCCGATTGCAGCACCGTCCTCGGTGACGCCTCTGCCCCCTACAACTACTGGGTGTTGAAGCTGGACACGTGGCCTGAACTCGCGCTGTATGCCCTGGAGGTGCTTGCTTTTCCTGCGGCTAGCATCTTGTCAGAGAGTGTGTTTAGTGTGGCTGGGGGAATCATCACGGATAAGCGTACCCACCTGTCAATTGACAGTGCTGACAGGCTTACACTCATCAAGATGAACAAAGCCTGGATTTCCCCAGACTTCTCTTCTCCACCAGCGGACAGCAGCGATACCTAAGCAATACGTAGGCTGCACCCGCGGATGGAAGCATCGTTCTCTATCACCATCCAAAAAGGGGACCTTTTTGCTTCATCTATCTGTGTATAATATTCCTCCTCCTCCTGCTCCTCCTCCTGAAACCTCACATAATCACGCCGAACGGGCAATTTTTCTTAGGCCCACAAGGCTCAGTCATATAATTTTTCTAAACAATTTTTATACGTTTCAATGCTCATTAAAGCGTTGAAACTTTCACCTGAACCAATTTTTATTTTAACTGGGCTGCCTCCATGCCTAGTTACAAATTAAGCCACATTAACCAAAGCGATTAATGGGTTTCTCCTGCCCTCTTGGTTGGGCATGGGCAATTTTTCAGAGGTACATTAGTACTGTTGATACAGCAATTTTTGTGGGCCCTCGCCTACAGTGTAATCAAATTAATTTTTAGCCCACCTGCATTAAAGCTGACATTACCTCAGCTGTGCTGGGCACTGCAATGGGATATATTTATGTACCGCCAGTGGGTTCCAGGGAGCCACCCATGCTGTCGGTCCACACGGAGTTGTAACTGCATGTGTCCACTTCTAAAGAACCCCAGTCTGACTGGGGAATGCAGTGTGGGCCGAAGCCCACCTGCATTAAACATGACATTATTACCTCAGCTGTGTTGGGCAATGCAATGGGATATATTTATGTACCGCCGGTGGCTTCCTGGCACCCACCCATGCTGTGGGTCCACAGGGAGTTGTAAATGCATCTGTTTCCACTTCTAAAGAACCCCAGTCTGACTGGGGCATGCAGTGTGGGCCGAAGCCCACCTGCATTAAACATGACAATACTACCTCAGCTGTGATGGGCAATGCAATGGGATATTTGTATGTACCGCCGGTGGGTTCCAGGGAGCCACCCATGCTGTGGGTCCACAGGGAGTTGTAAATGCATCTGTGTCCACTTCTAAAGAACCCCAGTCTGACTGGGGCATGCAGTATGGGCCGAAGCCCACCTGCATTAAACATGACAATACTACCTCAGCTGTGATGGGCAATGCAATGGGATATTTGTATGTACCGCCGGTGGGTTCCAGGGAGCCACCCATGCTGTGGGTCCACAGGGAGTTGTAAATGCATCTGTGTCCACTTCTAAAGAACCCCAGTCTGACTGGGGCATGCAGTGTGGGCCGAAGCCCACCTGCATTAAGCACGACATTACTACCTCAGCTGTGTTGGGCAATGCAATGGGATATATTTATGTACCGCCGGTGGGTTCCAGGGAGCCACCCATGCTGTGGGTCCACAGGGAGTTGTAAATGCATCTGTGTCCACTTCTAAAGAACCCCAGTCTGACTGGGGCATGCAGTGTGGGCCGAAGCCCACCTGCATTAAACACGACATTACTACCTCAGCTGTGTTGGGCAATGCAATGGGATATATTTATGTACCGCCGGTGGGTTCCAGGGAGCCACCCATGCTGTGGGTCCACAGGGAGTTGTAAATGCATCTGTGTCCACTTCTAAAGAACCCCAGTCTGACTGGGGCATGCAGTGTGGGCCGAAGCCCACCTGCATTAAGCACGACATTACTACCTCAGCTGTGTTGGGCAATGCAATGGGATATATTTATGTACCGCCGGTGGCTTCCTGGCACCCACCCATGCTGTGGGTGCACACGGAATTCCCATTGCGGAGTTGTACCTGCCTGTGACTATATATAAAAAAATGCGGTCTGACTGGGGCATGCAGACACCTTGACAGAATGAATAGTGTGTGGCACATAGGTTCCCCATTGCTATGCCCACGTGTGCAGCTCCAGATGGAGGTGGCACAGGATTGGATTTCTCATTGCTTCTGTACAGCATTGTGGGCTATCACCCCGCCACTTTTAAAGAGGGTCGCTGCCTAGCCGTGCCAATCCTCTGCAGTGTGTGCCTGCTTTTCCTGTGGCAGACGCACTTATAAATAGACATGAGGGTGGCGTGGCATGAGGGCAGCTGAAGGCTGGGCAGGGACAGTTTGGTGTGCGCTGTGGACACTGGGTCGTGCAGAGGGGGGTTGGGCAGCATGTAACCCAGGAGAAGTGGCACCGGAGTGTCATGCAGGCAGTGATTGTGCTTTGTTGGAGGTAGTGTGGTGCTTAGCTAAGGTATGCATTGCTAATGAGGGCTTTTCAGATGTAAAAGTTGTTGGGGGGGGCCACTCTTGCTGCTATTGTGGCTTAATAGTGGGACCTGTGAACTTGAGATGCAGCCCAACATGTAGCCCCTCGCCTGCCCTATCCGTTGCTGTGTCGTTCCCATCACTTTCTTGAATTGCCCAGATTTTCACAAATGAAAAGCTTAGCGAGCATCGGCGATATACAAAAATGCTCGAGTCACCCATTGACTTCAATGGGGTTCGTTACTCGAAACGAACCCTCGAGCATCGCGGAAAATTCATCTCGAGTAACGAGCACCCGAGCATTTTGGTTCTCGCTCATCTCTAATTATGAGTCATCTGACAGTTTCAGCCCAACAGCGGTTATATTTTCAGAACTGCAAGTGTACCATGGAGGCAATGCATTCCCTCCCGCTGGTGTGTGACTTCCGGAACCCACAGAATCGCATATCTGGGATGCTAATCATTTGTAACACATCATGTTGGGTATCCACGAGAAGGTAACTCTATGATATAAAGAAAGACGGCATAGCTTCCCTATTAGAAGGCCTCCTAAGGAAATATGGCTGAAATGTTAACTTGGATTTTCATTTGAAAGATCTGTGCATATACTCGTTAATGATGTAAAAAACGATGTCTGGTTTAAGAAGCTTTAAAAGAAAGGGAAATCCCCTCTCCAAATTGTCAGACCCAGGAGAAGCATCTAAATGATGGCCTGACCCCCATTCCATGTGCGCCTTACTTCAGGACTATTTGAAACAACTTAATAGACTAGTATTTTCTATTATTTTATTCCATTTTGTTTTTAGACTGTTTTGTGCGTATTGTATACTCCTAACCTCTTTTATATATCTCTTTTTTATGTTTCTACCTAAGCACTGCTAACTAGAGATGAGCGAACACCAAAATGTTCGGGTGTTCGTTATTCGGAACGAACTTCCCGTGATGCTCGAGGGTTCGTTTCGAACAACGAACCCCATTGAAGTCAATGGGCGACCAGAACATTTTTGTATTTCGCCGATGCTCGCTAAGGTTTTCATGTGTGAAAATCTGGGCAATTCAGGAAAGTGATGGGAATGACACAGTGACGGATAGGGCAGGCGAGGGGCTACATGGTGGGCTGCATCTCAAGTTCACAGGTCCCACTATTAAGCCACAATAGCGGCAAGAGTGCCCCCCCCCCCCCCCCCCACTGTCAGCATAAAGATCGTCCTCCTCTGGCACAGCTGTAACAGCTGTAGCAGAGAAGAACGATGTTTGCCCATTGAATTCAATGGAGCGGCAATACAGCAGGTTCCACTGAATGCAATGGGCTGCCCGCGATCACAGGATGAATGGTCGGAAAGGGGTTAAATATATAACCCCTTTCCTGCAATTCATCCAGAAATGTGTTACACTAAAAATATATACCGGCGTATAAGGCGACGGGGCGTATAAGACGACCCCCCAACTGTCACCTTATACGCCGGTAATACAGTGGAGAAAAGAATAAAAATCATTACTTACGTTTTTAGATGATCTGCGGCGCTCCTGCAGGCTGTCACTCCCTCCTAATCCACGGCAGACAAGCTTTCTCTATGAAAGGCTTTAAATCCCTGCCTCCAGAAAGACACGTGCCTTCAGCCAATCACAGCCAATGACAATGATGTCATTGAATGGCTGTGATTGGCTGTGTTTCTGGAGGCGGGGATTTCAAGGCTTGAAATCCCCGCCTCCAGAAACACAGCCAATCACAGCCATTCAATGACATCATTGTCATTGGCTGTGATTGGCTGAAGGCACGTGTGCTTCTGGAGGCAGGGATTTAAAGTCTTTCGTGGAGAAAGCAATACTCTGCCGTGGACCAGGAGGGAGTGACAGCCTGCAGGAGCGCCGCAGATCATTTAAAAACGTAAGTAATGATTTTTATTCTTTGCTCCACTGTATTACCGGCGTATAAGGTGACAGTTGGGGGGTCGTCTTATACGCCCCGTCGCCTTATACGCCGGTATATATTTTTAGTGTAACACATTTCTGGATGAATTGCAGGAAAGGGGTTATATATTTAACCCCTTTCTGACCATTCATCCTGCGATCGCCGGCAGCCCATTGCATTCAGTGGAACATGCTGTATTGCCGCTCCATTGAATTCAATGGGCAAACATCGTTCTTCTCTGCTACAGCTGTTACAGCTGTGCCAGAGAAGAAGGATTTGTCTTCTATATGTTCTCAATGGGGTCAGCGCTGCTGCCGCTGGCCCCATTGAGCGCATATAGAATGCATCCATAGCGAGCCGCGGGAGGGGCAGATTTCAATACTCGGGTGACACCTTATCTCCCCAGCCACTCACAGCAGGGGGGTGGTATAGGGCTTAAACGTTGCAGGGGGAAGTTGTAATGCCTTCCCTGTCTTTATATTGGCCAAAAAAAAGCGCTAACGTCTCAGGGAAGAAAGTTAAATTAACCAGAACACCGCATGGTGTTCGTTACGAATAACGAACATCCCGAACACCCTAATATTCGCACGAATATCAAGCTCGGACGAACGCGTTCGCTCATCTCTACTGCTAACCCTTTTTAGAATTATCACTATTGAGTGTTGGTCCCTGACCTATTTTCTCCTGGGGTGACTGCATAAATGTTGCTGCACCCATAGCTTTTTATGGTTTAGTGACTCAGACCACAATCTTACAGAAAATAATATTTTGTCCGTAACATAGCCGACCTATTTTAAGATGACCATGAAACAATAAAGGTTATATTTTACTTTTTACTCCAGTTTATGATGCCACTATTAATATTTTCTGTGGGACTGTATACTGGGCCATTTGGCTCTTGCCTGTTCTTGTGGTTTGCATTTTTTCCCACCTCACTCTGAGGAGGTATTTTGTGAGTGCTGCTGTGTCTTCATTCTCTTTCAGACCACAATCTTTTGATTATCTCAGTCGGCCTTAGCCCACACATCCATATCTCCTGAAGATCCGCCACACAGGCGGGGAAACGCATAGAGCCTGTAGCAATGCTCAGTTGTCGACAGTAATTAACGCCAATGCACTTCTATTGAGACCCTCTGCTCCTTATCCATTACACCCAACCCTTACACTAGGGATATGGATCTGCATTGGGTCCTCTTCTCATATCACCATCTTTATCCCTTGATGGGATTTTACTGGAGAGTGGTGTCTCTCCTAGTTGTTGTTTGTGTCTGAGTCTGTTTTTGTGTGTTTTTCACTGGGTTTTGGGGCGTATTTACCCCTATCCCATTTGGTCTAGCCCTTGTGTGTATGTTTTTAGATACTTTTCAATGAAGAATAATCATTTTAAAGAGTCTAGTCTGTGAAGGGCTTCGAATATTTCTAGACTTTCTGCCACTGTGAATTCTCTCTTTTTTGAATTAAGCTTTAAACTTTGCTTAGTAATCATTGAACACTTTAAACAATCAATAATTTCGAAGTGTGTTAGTCATGCATCAACTAGTGGAAACTGAGGTGGCTGACCTTATTGCCAGAAACGTCAGTGGTGGCAGAGAAGTGTGTTGGGCCATGCTTGGCCATGCAGGGTACGATTTAGGCTTGATCTTGCAGGATCCAGGAAGCTGGAAATAAGTTGATGCATGCACGTTTGCCTCTGGGTGCCATATGTCACAGGTTGGTGACTGTCAGACCCGTAAACCCTATCATCCATGACAGATGGGACTAATGGAAGCAAGCAGCAGATTGGCATACTACTATGGCAACTTCCTATATACTCTCCTACTATATAATATCCCTATCTCAGTCCCTTCTTTACCTTCGCATTAAAGGTGTTATACAGGGAAGCAAAATCCTTTCCTGGACTAGCATTGTCAGAACCTCCACTTCCAGCTGTATTATGAGCCTTCCCATCTGGTATGGACTGTGTGTCTCTCATGTTATTGGAGTGGGCTGGCTGTTCTGTCATGGCCAATGCAGAGACAGAGAAGGGAGCTAACTTAGTTATTAAGGTGAGCCGAACAGCCAGCCCCCTTTGATGAAGTGACAGGCACAGTCTTCATATCATGTGATCCTGTATTGGAAACAGTCCACAAATGAAGATTTCTGACATCACATGTTTGGGTACCAGGTCTCGCAAAGAATGCCAGTGTCAGCCATATGTGACCCCCTACTGGACTGCTTATTATACATGAAATATTATGTGAACCTCCTAAAACTTTGACAAATATGCTACAACTTGATTGTAATTCTTTTAATATACGAATCTGTAAAATGCAGGAAAATGGTAAAATTTGTGACATTGGTAATGTTGGCTGCATGTGGCTGATGATCCGGATAATTAGCGTTTTTCATTTTTACACAAGTCTAAAAAATCTTACATGCTTCCTAAAATGCCTACATTGCAATAATGTTAAATGACTTCCTGACTCAAGGAACTTTATTTCAGCTACATAACATATAATTCTGAGCTTATCAGAGTAATTCAGGTCCTCCAGTAGCTACAGCAAATAGCTGTCTACAATATAGAAGTACATTCTGTTTAAATAGGAGCGGAGCTGTAGCTGCAAACGTTGCACAAACTTTAACTCCTATAAGTGCTTAAGGTCAATCTTCAGCCAAAAACATAACTCATAGTCTTTCATTTAGTGTTACTTAATAACTATCCCCTCATTCCGAGTTAGGTTGAGAGTTTGTCTAGACTGCCTACAGTACGTTTTACTCAGCAGGGTTGCTAAAGTTGGATGTTGTACCACTCCCTCATCCATAATACAATTCTGCTTTAGGTCTACATAGGTAATATTTATTCATGAAACCCAGCTGCTAGTGTCATGGTAACAGTATGAATCTACAAGAGCACAAAAAATAAATATATAATACTATAATCCTTTTGACCAAGTTTAATTTGAACTGAGTTTTCGAAAAGTTTTCTAAAATATAACAAGTTCTCCTTACACACGCTTTTGCTGCTGTTCGCACCCTGCTTTTTTTTAAAGTTCTGATTTTCAGGTCGTCTTCCGCATTTTCTGCTGCCCTGCTGTTTGCAATCTACTTTCAGGCAGGGGGCATGTTGTAATCCCAGCATTCTGCCAGAAGTTCACTGTACTTTTTTTCCTTCACTTTTCATTCTGCATTGCTCTTTATCTGGTCCCGTTAGCAGTGAGGTAATATCTGAATATTTACTGACCTGCTTTCCAAGGATGATTCGGGCATTCAAGGACTTTTTGGCCAAATTATTAGTAAACCCAATATAATGTATTTAGATACATGCCATAACAGTAGTTAGTAACAGAGGCTAAGATTGTGGGGAGATTGCTGGCACAATGTCTGCAGATCTGTCACTGAAGGCAGGGAGCAGCCTGTAACGCATCCTAGTAACTACAGAAGCTCGGTACCTAACAACAGACAGTGGATTGCAGATGTGCTGGAAGGTAGACCCCTAGTGGAAGCCACTTCAAATTTGATTTGCAATCGTAATACAACAACATTTTAATAAGAATATATTGCAAGATTGATGAGAAACACATAAACAGAAGTTCTTTAAAAAGTTAGTGCCCTTTTAAGACTTATGCAATACTATAACTTCATGTCACAGTTTGTATACCCTTTTGATTGTTTAACAGTGGTTTTTGTTTGTAAAGATAAGATAACTTGTCACAGAAAGTTATCACACTCACATTAAGCTTTGCTCCATCTGTACATTACATGCACATTTTTTATATTGTCACTTACTTGGTAGGTATATCAGTACTTTGGAATGCCTTTGATGAATCCATGAACATGTAGCTAAATCCTGCAGTCAGCTCCATATGATCTTGTGTTGGAGAGGGGCACTGAGGAAAGGAGAAGTGATTTCTCTCTGTTTCAGAATTCCTAAATTGTTTTTTTACATTTTTTGATTTTTTTTTCAAGTCAAACAATCACCCCATCCTCAGTGAGGTCTAAGGTCACGGAACTCACCAATAAGATCTTCCCATATATATGTTACTGCAGGAGCAAGCATGCTCCAAACAGATACCATTATGCCATACTGGAAATACCTCTTTTGCCCCTGGATAGTTATTTATGTAAACACCCGGTATATAAGATCATTTAAACTACATTTTCCATTTTATAAAATCTCTGATATCACAGCGGACAACAATACAGAGTATCCTAATTTGTTATTTTTTGCTCTTAGACTTCAATTACAAAAAAAAGTTAGAAGTGATGATAGACTAAACCTTAGATAAATGACCTGTGCAAGATGCCATAGAAAACTTAAAACCATTTTGAATGTCATTGGAAATAATGTTCTAACTCTATTGTCTCACCGAAAAACAAAATAATAAAGCACAAGGGAAAATATTTTGTGCAAATAAATGTCACGCATTGAAAAAAGCTATTTAAGGTCATTGTTAAATGTCACTTTATGTGCGCTGTACACCTGCTTCTGGAATCAGTACAGCTTTTACTTTTGGAATGTGTTCATTGATTAAGTGGTTTGATATAAATACATGTCCAATCCATTATCACTAATGTTTAAGTGAATTCTTTTAGCAACATATGTAATTATGATTAACAAGAGATGGCATTTAGCTTTGATCTAACGGAGGCTTCAGCGTGGCTTTTATAAGGCATAATATCATATGTAAATTTCAGAAAGTCTGGGCATTTGAAATTCTCAGTTGGTGAAGTTAATAGAATTTTTTTGGACGCTGGCAAAAATATAATTGATGATAAGATGATAAGTCAAACAAATAGGATACCGTTTCATGCTTTCTGTTATACAAACAAAGGCTAGAGCGCTTTAGCCAGTAAATTAAAACTGTAAAAGCAATAATAATTATGAAATAAACGAGTAGTAAATTAGAAACTTTTTTCGAGAAACAGTGGGACTCTATAGATTGCATCTAGTATTTGTTACGATCATGTGGGCAAACAAAGCAAGGGGCCCACACGATCGTGACCAAAGGGACTCAATTTACATACAGGTTGCACACAACTGACCCTGTACTACCAGGAGGAATGAGAGTGGCCCTACCTAAGCGGGGACATTGCCCCAATAAGGGCAGCCCAGCGGTCTTCGGATCTGGGCCCTAGCTGATCCTAGGAACCACGCACCAGAACAGGATGCATTCATATGACACATAACAGGGACTGTACAACAGGATACACAGCATACAAAATGCAACCACTAGTAACAGATAAGAAGCTGAATATAAATACCAGGTATTAGTTGACATGTTGTACAATATGTGGAAGCTAGCAGGCCACTTCACGGCTCCTGGTTACCTCCAGTCCCTACACTAACCAGGAGTCCAGCAGAACCGGACACCATTCACACCGCACGCTGCAACAGGACACAACACAGATTGCAGGTCACACAGCAAGCTAACACAAAACTGACAGAATTTAAACGTACAAACGGACATGAACCAGATCGCACTGCAAACTTCAACAGACAAGGGTTCATGACAGCTCACCTTGAACTCTAGACACAGACTGACCAACAGCTGGGTTTATATGTGAGCACAGACCCAGAAGGTTGGCTAGCAGGAAGTACCACACCCAGCCAGCTCAATCAATTAGCCCTCCACCTCCTGTGGAGTTGTGCTGCTAGGAAGCCTAGAACAACAGATTCCAGCAGCACACATAACAGTATTGTTGTTCAACCCAATTTAAGTGACTAGAGCTGAGCTGCATTACCAGACACATCCAATGGACAAGGAAGAAGCATCTTCTTAAAGTGTAACTAAACTTTTTTCAAACTTCTGACATGTCATAGTGGCATGTCAGAGGTTTTAATCTGTGAGGGTCCAGGTTCTGAGACTCCCACCCATTGCTAAAATGAATGGGCAGAAACACTTATCTGAGAGCTGTGCCTATATAGTTATCACTGTAAGTGGTATACAGACACAAAAATGTTCTATGGAACCCATACGTCACTTCAAGCTGTGACAGAAACAGTTGAACAAGCACAGTGCCCAGATGAGCATGTCTGTCAGTTTGTTTTAGCCATTGGTGGGGGTTTCATCTCCTGGACCACCACCGATCAAAACTTCTGTGAAGTGACTCTTAATGATATGGTCCATAGGAATTATGTCATCCCCTTTTCCTAGGCACAGGACCGTTTTGAAGGCCCAGATTCAGAGATATATACATATCTACGAATTAGCAACTACCTAAAGATTAAAACTAAAACCTCCACAGCCATTCCGGAGCTACTATATGAGCTTCTGCAACCTAATCAGGTCATGCACAAAAAAAATTACTCTCTCTATTGCCTACTCACAGACACAAACAAACTAAAAAAAACTATGCAATTGCTAAACTGGGAAAAAGACATTAACAAAACATTCCCCCCTATGGAATGGGGAAAGGGCAATAAAATTGGCCTGCAAATCAACAGCCTCTGCTTCCCACTGGAAACAGTGTTTAAAATTACTGAACAGGTGGTATTACACCCTTGTGCGACTATCCTGGATGAGGAAAAATCTCTCCCCGACTGTTGGAGAGGATTTGGGGGGCTCTATCCTCCATAAATTCTGGTTGTTCCCCATGCTAACGGAATACTGGAAACAGGTACACCTCCTATTCTCCAGACCGCACATAACCAACTCTTGACTTAACACTGAAATAGTACTACTATTACTAAACATAGAAACTTTACCTAGTGCCCATAGAGTTGTCACGTGCCATGTACTCAATGCTGCAAAACTCATGATTGCCAGAAAATGACAGTCTCCACTAATGCGCAAGATTGAGGAATTAGAAAACACTGTAGCATTAAACATCTCATATGAGGAACTAATCATGTTTCAGCAAGAAAAATTGAAATAGTTTAGGAAAAATTGGGCACCCTGGACTTGTCTTGTACGGACAAACAGGACAACCAAGATAATGTAGGATTACGGGTTTTTACTTCCACCAAGCTCCCTGACCCCTAGGCCTTGCTGAGGTTACAGGAAAATAGTGACAGTGCAGGAGAGCACATCTTTGCTGCTAAACTAGAAGTTGAGTCTTTGCCTCATAACAAGGGGCCTTGCACCCTTCCTGGCCGCACCTCTCTTCCCCAATCCTGGTTTTTCTCTACCATCCACCCTATGTTCAATTTCTCTGTAACATTATACTTGCATTTGCTGACTGTTGATATGTCAATGTTATTAAGATTTTAATTAATTAATTATGTGAAAATTAATAAAAAATTTTGTTTAAAAAAAATTAACTTCTGACATGTAATCATTTTTTTTTTCCTTTAACAGTTACTTTAATTATTTTAACCGGTTTAGGTCCTCGGTACTTTGGGTCTTAAAAATCAGTACCTGTACAACTGTTTAATTACTATACTGCACAGACAGACAGCTTAAATATGCATTGTAAATATATATAGGCCTGGGTTTAGGGACCAGGTCCTTGAGCAGCGAAATTATTAAATAACAGACACAGTTGTAGAGCTCGCTCTGTTTTTTTGTTCTTTTTTTGAGAAATCCATCAACATTTCAGTGACCCCTGCTGTGAAGAATCCAGTTCTGTAGCTCGTCCACTTCAGCCTATGTATTCTGCACTCTTCTTCCAGCCTCCCGGTTCCACGACCATCACTCAGACGATGTGCTCTGCAGTTTTTTTTTTAATCAATCTAATTTTATTGAGCACTTCTCAAATTGGCAATGCAGGTTATAAAACATCAGGTTGAAAGACCTGGAAGAGGCAACATAAAATGGGACACGCAGGTCCCTATCAAAAGTTATAAATTTAATTATGTGTTAACACAAAATTGCAAATATATTTGTATGACTTAAGCATACAAGAGGTCTGTACTTTCCTGCAATATTAATATTTTTGTTAAAGCATAAACAGAAATCAAAACATGAACAAATAAAGTAATAATGTAACCAAATAAGACCGTCGCACCTAAATGAATCTGCCGTTGGTATGTGGTCAAAAAGATATAATTATCTGAATTCTTCAATACGTTTGAGTGATCTCCTGAGGGGGACTAGAGGATATGGAAATATATGACTTAGTAAATTGTATTAGGTGAGGTTCATGGTCAAAAGCTGATATTGTTTGATATGGGGCAGAGACAAAATTGTCTTTCTTGTCCACAGAAACCAATCACAGCGCAGCTTTCATTTTCCATTTTCCTAATCTGTTTAGATTTTTTGATTGCAGTTTTTTTTTTTTGCCTGTACATGACTTTGGGGGCAGAAATATTGCCTTTGCTACAGAGATACGCTTTATAATAGCTTTGAAAGATATGCTTTACAGTAGCCTCATAGGCTATGCACACGATGGACAGATGCTGACCCAATGACTTCTATGGGAGACTGTTCTAAGCATGTTCTGTAACCTGTGCAGAGGTCATTGCGCAAGGAGGGAAAATAGGTGAGCTATGACCATCACCTATTGTGAATGGTGAATCCTCTGTTGTCTATATATTGGTGTCCCTTTTCATTGTAATCCTGCACGTGATGATTATGAAATGACTACTGTAAAGTCTTCTCTAAGGCCTCGTTCACACAGGCGACACAGCATCGCAGCGATATCGCATAGCTGGTCAGTGCAATATCACCATGACTTATTGCGGTGATACCGTGACTTTGTAGCGCTACAAAGTCGCATGTGGTGCTACAAAGTCGCTCGACTTTGTAGCACCACATGCAAGGTTTTTCGGAGGAGGCTTGAAATATAAGCTCTTCCCCGTAGCTGAATAATAAAAAAAAACAAAAAACACATACATCACCTGTCCCGCGCTGTCAGCCCAACTGCATCTTCTCCCTGGGTCCCCAGCAGTGATGTTCTCCTCTTCTGGCCGGGAATTCAAAAATCCCCGCATCCTGTCCTGCGCTGTCAGAGCTGGGCTGACAGCGCAGGACAGGTGATGTATGTGTATTTTGTTTTACTTTCTTGCAGCCAGGGCTTAGATTAGGGCTTTGACAGTAGTATTTCCTACAGTCAAAGTTGCATCGCGCCACATGAAAATCACATTTTCGTGCGATGCGATGCAACAGAGAGAAAGTCTCCATAGGGAAACATGGACTACAAAACCTCCCGTGTCGCGTGCATATCGCCGGACCCATGAGGTTTTTGTGTCGTTTTGTAGCATGCTACAAAACATCGCATGTGTGAAGGGACCCATAGGAAAGCATGGGCTTCTCATGCATGCGATTTGTAGCAGTGTAGCAACGCTACAAAATCACGCGACTTTGTCGTCCGTGTGAACAAGGCCTAAAGAACATGAAGTGTCAGACTACTATTTTTTCTTTTAAATATAAATTATGACATCAAAAATTAAGTTTAAAAAAATCACCAAAACGTCTTTTAAAATATGTTTACATAAAGATTTAATTTACAAAATAGGTTATTGTGTGTTGACACATCGCCTTTAATACATTTTCTACCTGTTAGAAGGTAGAAATTCAAGAACCGTAAAAAAAGGAAGCACAACACATTCAGTAGTACACACCGTATATGGAACTATTATTAGAAATGACTATGTTTATACACCACTCCCAAGCAAAACAGGATGTCCATTACTGTGGCTGTCAATTTCCATTGATTTCATGCATTCTGAAAAAAAAAAAATTGTTGAGTGCTTTGAGACAAAAACTGAAAGCCTGAAGAATTTCATGTCTGTTGTCACTCAAGTAAATAGCCCTGTGAGAGAGCTTGTTTTTTATGTTATTTCAATAACATAAACCTTTAATGACCAATCAGGCCATAGGAGGGGAATGAAATTATAGTTAAACGAGGGATATATGTCCTGTCAGGAGAGTTGATTAGGTGCATTGAAGTGAAACACATTACAGCATGATGGGGAAATTTACAAAGACTGGCACTTCACATGTCAGTGTTAAGCCAAAGTATATTGAAGTAAAAGGTGTCACTTTAATTGGTAGCCGTATGCCTTGTCATAAGTTTGGCACATCGTTGGTTGTCTGTACACCAGAAATTATTCCAATAAATACTATTATTGATCATACCCAAAAACTTTTGTGTACCGCTACTGATACCACATGTACCTCTGTGTGTGTCTGGGTGATTGAAACTTTAATAGGAGATCCAAGTAGCTCTAGATAGTTCTAAAAGGCCATTATAGCATGAAAGACTGTCCCATCAGTTTATGGCTCTGGTCAGTAGTCACCGCTGTGTTGAAATTGATACTAACAGCCGCTGGGTGATGTCACCAGCTTTTATGGAGAGTATGATGTGGTAAACAGCCTCCTACGTATTGCAAAAGATTCTTCTTGCTCTATTGTGAGTCTTTCACAATGTAAAGAAGTCTTTTTGCCACATCTTGGTTGGTGATGTCACACTGATGGTGATGTCACTCAGCGGCTTTCAGGCAGTTTTGATTTATTTTCTTTTGAATATCTTTTTATAGAATTTTTTGTGTAAACCAAGCATTTGACACATCAAGAATGTTGCAAATTAATGTAAAAGTAACATGCAAATGTAACTATGGAAATACCAGAGAACAGATACCTTAACTGCTCAAAATACACTCACAATCCACAGTAACAATCACATTTTTGTCACATATCAATCTGCTATTGAAGCAAGTAGGATGGGAAAATTTACAAAGACTGGTGTTTCATATGTCAGCTATGCTGAGTTAAAAAAATGTATCATGACATACATACTATGGTACCATATTGAAACGGCATGGAGATAGAACCAAAACAACTTCTTGTATGATTAGTGAATCGAAAATCTTATGAGGAGAGTCGGGGTCTGGGGATCTACGTTAAGTTATAGCAATTACATTTTCCTTTTCCAAGGGCACACTGTTCTTCTAATCTAGTAATTTTTTCGAACAGGTGTGAAATCGACGGTGTATCTGTGCTATTCCGGTAAAGAGGAATCATGTCCTTAACTGCAATAATTAATTGGGACCACAAAGATTCTCTAAAGGTTGGCAGGACTGAGGGCACTAATTTTAATAAGAGCAATTCAGGAGATAATTGACAGTTTTGATTTCAACACAGGGAAGGCTACCGGCCAAAGCAATAACTTGATGAGACAGTTGATAGGATAGTCTTACTTAAAACCTCAAGTGTAGCAAAACTGGAATTCTTTATCTAACACTAATTTAAATCAGATGTTTTTGAGCTGCATAATGGTGCAGCCCACTACTCTTTTTTTTTACACTCATAACTACTCTCTTCATGATAATCTTCTGGTGTAGATGGAATAATCCTTTGGACATCTTAAAAATTAGCAGTTGTTGATAAGCAGTGCCCAAATTGGATAGATAGGTTACTTAGCAAAATGTGATGCTGCCAGTAAAGGATTCCTTCTAGATCTCCATATCTTGAATGGGGTCTTGTGGATGACCTTACATGCCTACCACCCATAATAGTGTGCCATGTAGTGCCAAACTACAGTTATACACTGATCAAATAGCATTGCCATAAGGTGTTCAAATAACACTGCCAGACAGTAACGCTGTCCAATGAATAAACTAGAGCAGGGTTCCCCAACTCCAGTCCTCAGCGACCACCAACAGGTCATGTTTTCAGGATTTCCTCAGTGTTACACAGGTGATGTAATTATTGTCAGTGCCTCAGACATTGCCACAGGGGTTCTTACCATAGGATATCCTGAAAACATGACCTGTTGGTGGTCCCTGAGGACTAGAGTTGGGGACCTCTGAACTAGAGGATGTAGCTCATGGTCTCTAGGTTTGGTCACCAAGTATTGGACTGGTGGTGCAAGCTTTCAAGCATAGGCAATCAGGACCTGTGACACTTCTTTAGTATTGATATTGGCCCACACTTATGGTGGTACTACTCTCTATAATTTTAAAGGCTGGTAATTTCTATTGAAGTGTTTTTAATTTTTTTTTTCACCACTAGAATATATAAATTTACATTTCAACTTTTTTTGGCAGTAAAGTTTGCTAGTTCATCTTACTAGTAGCAATGTTTCACCATTTGACCTCTCATCTGCAACACGGCACATAGTATTCGTTATTAGTATGTATTTAGCACAGTCTTTTGGTTTATTTCATTATAAATATTCAGCAGCTCTAGTTATCTTATGCAAAACTAATGTTTTCCATTTAGCATCTGCAAAATGAAACCTTTTATTCCACAGAAATGAATTACTATTATACAGCTTAGCTTAATATTTCTTTTTTGAATATAGGGGTTGTATGTAATTGCCACAATAAAATAGAAAAAAATCTATTTTCTTCCATTTTAATAGACTCCTGTGACCTAACAAATGTCTTCCAATAAAATTACATTTGTTGATACATTTATTTGTTATGCTTAGTGTTCTCTTGTGCTTTAGCAAATTAATGCAGTGCTGTTTATACATATTTAGAAGTCTGCACTGCTAACCGCCATGAACTTTTCCATCTGCTCTGGAACCACAGTGCATTCTTTTTGTAAATTGGAACACAATTAGAAAGGGCCATTTGTTCTGCAAATAAACAGAACAAACATCAATCAAAAAGAGACCAAATTTATGTTAAATGTTTTTGGTTGTCTGGAAAAGAAGGATTTTCATTTCGAATATATATGACCTGAGGTCAACACATAGAGGACTTCACTGCCAGTTAGTGATTACTATAGATACAGTTGGCCTAAAATATAATAGCTAACTGCGGAGCACACCGTTGACTAATAGAAATATCTAGTAAGAATTTCTATCCATCTGGGTTTTAATTGTTCCTGGCAAAATGTAGTTGACCTTTGACTAAAATTGCTCTGTAGTCATGAGCTGTTTTCACTAATGAAGCCCATGGGATTCCCACACTACCAAGAAGCTGATCCAGGAAGTGGTCAACCATGATACAGTAGGGCTGTTCAGTTACAGGCAAAAGTATTTTAGAGTTTTATTCTTTACAAAGCAAACCTTTTAGATTAGAATTCTGATAGAGAATGTTATTTAAATTAGTGTTACATATCGTTGTAATCTATGCTCTGGTGGTCGCTGGTGGGTAAAATTTGGATTCTCATGTCTGATATGAAGCAGGAAAGATTGGATCATATAATAAAAAGCCTGTATGAAATATTGAATGTCCAATTGCCATAATGAAAGATACAGAAAACCAGAATTACATTTCTTTGTCTCTTTAAACAAGCAACAGCCATGGCTAGTGATGAGGAAACTTTTATAAAGTTCAGTCAAAAAGTTAAGTTCGGCCGAAAAAGTTCGAACCAGACATTCACCAAGTTCCCTAAAAGTGGTACATAACACTGTTTAAGAACCACAAAAGCCCTTTGTAACATTTTGGAAGTGTTACACAGGGCTCTTATGGCTCTTAGACAGTGTTATACAGCAGTGTTCGGGACTAGTATTGAGTGAACCGAGCCAGTCGAACCGTATTTTGGGTGGAACCTTGTTAACATTTCAGTTCAGATTCATGACGAATCAAACCTTTTGCAAAGTTCAAACCGAAACATGGTTCTACTGGTTTGGTAGATTAACCCTTTCCAATCCAATGTCGGGCCTGCCCCGACATCATCATTTTCCTCCACAGCTCCGATGTCGGGACAGGCCCGACAGTGCAATGCAGGAGTGCATCTGCACCCGATCGTCAGACACATTGGGTGCAGATGCACTCCTGCACGGGTCCTCATCGCGGACCCCCAAGGAGAAGGGTTAAAAACCCTTTCTACCTTCTCCTTTACACATTACATAGCGCTTAATTAGGTTCCATGATCGCCGAGCCTGGAGGCTGAAGGGAGAATGCGGAAGTAATACTTCCACATTCCCCCTCCACTGTGTAGTGACCACCTGCACCCTCCTGAACTGTCAGATCAGGAGGATGAAGGGAAAACTTATTTTTTCTCATCCATTCTCCCCAGCTCCAATTTATTTGGAGCTGGGGAGAATGGATGAGAAAAAATGAATGGATTGGAAAGGGTTAACACATTACAGAAAAACAAAAGTCTATGAACAGATTGCCAGTCTCCAACCCAATGCTGAGCAACCAGTTGATACATCTGTCATAGGGAAAAACCGAATAGTAAGAACAGTATTGAAAAACTTTAAAAAATAAGTCACGCTCCGCACAGGTGTCAGAAAAAGTGCCACTGTGGCTTCATAAATATGCTATTTGATGAACACAGCATATGTTTCAATAGATTCTCTGAAAAGTAATATATATTTACATTGATAAATTTGCTCCAGTGTCTTTGTGTGTATTTTTCCAGTGTTTTTATTTATTTCAATTTATCTACCTCCTGCTCCACTGTTTAACATACTATGGTGTTCAGATTTGGCAGAGAAAGAATAGTTATAACGAATATAAAGTACCCGGTGTCCAGCTGTCTTAACCCCTTAGTGACCACCCTTTTTTTCTTTTTTTCATTTTCGTTTTTCCTCCCCCCTTTAAAAAATTGTAACTCCTTTATTTATCCCTCAAGGTCGTTGTATGAGGGCTTGATTTTTGCGAAACGAGTTGTATTTTTCAATGGTATTATTTAATGTACCAAAAAATTTGTACTGAAAAACTTTTTAAAAATTCTAAGTGGAGAAAAAAGGGGAAAAAAAACACATGCCGCCGTCTTTCAGTGCATCCTGTTTCTACGGCACACAAACTGCAGCAAAAATGACATGATAACTTTATTCTATAGGTCAGTATGATTACTACGATACCAAACTTGTATAGTTTGTTTTTGCTGTACTACTTATATATATTTTATAAGATATTTATTTTTTACATTATTTTCTGTCTCTTTTGCGCACAATAACTTTTTTACTTTTCTGTAGATATAGTTGTGTGAGGGCTCATTTTGTGCGGTACATCCTGTTGTTTCTTTTTCTACCATGTTGGAATACATAGGACTTTTTGATCGCTTTTAATTAGATTTGTTCTTGGCAACAGGGTGACCAAAAAAAGCACATTTCTGGCTGTTTTTATTTTTTTTCGGATGACATTCACCTTGCATGGTAAATAATGTATTACTTTGCTAGATCAGACTTTTACGGATGCAACGATACCAAATATGTATTTTTGTTGTATTATTTAGATTTTTTTATTGTAAATATGGCAAAGGGGGGGGGGAGGGAATTGAACTTTTATTACTTTCAAAAAATAAATTTATAAAACGTTATTATTCTTATTTTTACTTTTTCTTTTAGTCCTCCTGGGGGACCACAACTAGTGATGCTTAGATTGCTTATGCAGTATGATGTAATGACATAGAATTACATCATACTGCATTCTGACCGGCAGCCTATCAAGCCACCCCACGGGGATGGCTTAATAGGCATTCTGCCATGACAGCCCTGGGGCTTTTCAGAAGCACCCTGGCTGCCATGACACCCATACAGCTCCCCAGATCTCACTGCGGGGGCTGGGTGTACGGGAACCCCGAACATCGTTCAAGGGATTTAAATGCCACTGTCAGATGTGACAGCGGCATTTAAAGGGCTAACAGTCCCGCTCAGCCGTGCAGCCGAATGGGGCTGTTGCCCGCAGGTGTCAGCTGTAATAAACAGCTGAGACCTGTGATGTATGGAAGGAGATAGCAGCGCTATTCAAAACACAATAGTGTGGTCACTAGAAATGAGCGAGCACACTCGTCCGAGCTTGATGCTCGTTCGAGTATTAGAGTACTTGAGATGCTCGTTACTCGAGACAAACACCACGCGGTACTCGAGTCAAGTCCATTTCCTTCCCCGCATATTTAACGCCATTTTCTTGCTAATAAACATGCGGGGACTGCATTACCACTTCCTGCTGTGATGTGCCAGCCCTCTCCCCCCCCCCCCCCACAGTAGTGAGTGGCTGGGCCGATCAGGTGACGCCGAGAACTTAAACTGGTCCCGCCCGCGGCTCGCCTCAGACGCATGCTGGCAGAGGTTAGGGATAGTGCTGCTGCTGATATAGTGACAGTGTTAGAGTAGGATCCCGTCGTCAAGAACCCCAACGGTCCTTCTTAGGGCTACTCACTCTTCATAGTGTGCATTACTTTTGTGACTGGCTGGAAGCAGTAGTGCACCAATTTTTTTTTTAAGCATCTCGGGCTGTGCAGGCCATTTCAACTATAGCGTTCTCAGTCTGCAGTGTATTATGCAGAGTTTAGGGACAGGGCTACATCTCACTGTGTGCATTATAGTTGTTGCTGGCTGGGAGCAGTAGTGCATCAATTTTTGTATTACACATCTAGGCCTGTTCACAGCCTTGCAGTTATAGCGTTCTTAGCCTGCATTGCATAACGCAGAGTTTAGGGACAGAGCTGCTTCTATAGAAAAAGCTATACAGTCCTGATCCTCCGTACAAGAACCCCAATGGTTCTTCTTAGGGCTACATCTCACTGTGTGCTTTACAGTTGCGGCTGGCTGGGAGCAGTAGTGCACCAACTTTTGTATTACGCATCTAGGCCTGTTCCCAGCCTTTCAGTAATTGCATTCTCAGCCTGCAGTGCTGTACAACCAGCTCTCACCGTGAAACTCCTCAATTTCCTAGCCTTCTGCAAAGTAGTTCACTTATACCGTTCTATGTCTGCAGTGCATTAGACAGAGGTCTTACTGCTATACAGTACTGTAATATTGCCTGGGCCACTGTAAACTATTTCAGTTATATCGTTCTATATCTGCAGTGCATTAGACAGAGGTCTCTCCGCTAAACAGTACTGTAATATTTCCTGGCCCACTGCAAAGTATTTTAGCTCTGCCACTATGCAGAGCGTCTCACAATACCCTTTCCTTGGTGGGGTTGAGATAGCCGCAGTTACCAGCACTATCCACTGGCTTTAGAGCCTTCTCCCACTCCATACAGCCTCTCTTACCTACAAGTCTCTGTGAGCGGTAAATTACCACTATGTATTAGTGCGAGACAGCGGGTTAATTTTTTCAAGTCACAGCATAGAGCCTCCGCTATCTACAAATCTCTGTATGCGGTGAATTAGCCACAGTTGTCAGCGCGGTACAGTGGGGTAATTTATTTGGGCCCTGCTCTATTCTTAATCCACCATGATGAGGAGTAGGGGTAAGGGTTAAGGACGCGGCCGTCCAATTGAGGGTGTGGGCACAGGCAGAGTTCCTGGGCGTGGTCAATCACAGCCAGCTGCTGCGGGATTAGGAGAGAGGCAAGTTTCTGGGCTGCCAAGCTTTATATCACAATTTGCGGCTCCGCGTGGTAGACTTTTATTACAAACAGAGCAGTGCGAGCAGGTCCTGTCGTGGATGGAAGAAAACGCGTCCAGCAATGTATCGACCACGCAGTCTTCTATGCAGTCCACTACTCCCGGGCTAGGGACTGCAACTCTGAATCCTCTGGCTGCTCCTCCTTCCTCCCAGCCTCCTCACTCCATGAAAATGACATATTCTGAGCAGGCAGACTCCCAGGAACTATCACCTGAGGAGTTTGTCGTGACTGATGTCCAACCTTTGGAAAGTTCCCGGAGTCTGGGTGATGAGGCTGGGGACTTCCGACAACTGTCTCAAGAGCTTTTTGTGCGTGAGGAGGAAGATGATGATGAGACACAGTTGTCTGTCAGTGAGGTAGTAGTAAGGGCACTAAGTCCGAGGGAGGAGCGCAGAGGATTCGGAGGAAAAGCAGCTGGACAATGAGGTGACTGACCCCACCTGGTTTGCTAAGTCTACTGAGGACAGGGCTTCAGCGGGGGAGGTAAGTGTAGCAGCAGGACAGGTTGGAAGAGGCAATGGGGGTGGCCAGGGGTAGAGGCAGGGCCAGAGCGAAGAATCCCCCAACTGTTTCCCAAAGCACCACCTCGCGGCAAGCCTCCGTGCAGAGGGCTAGGTGTTCAAAGGTGTGGATGTTTTTCAGTGAGAGCGCGGACGACCGACGGACAGTGGTGTGCAACCTGTGTCACACCAAGGTCATCCGGAGAGCCACCACTACCAGCCTCACCACCACCAGCATGCGCAGGCATATGATGGCCAAGCACACCACAAGGTGGGACGAAGGCCGTTCACCGCCTCCGGGTCACACCACTGCCTCTTTCCCTGTGCCCCAACCTGCCACCCAGATCCAATCCCCCTCACAGGACACACGCACGAGCGCCTCCCAGCCTGCATCCACACCCTCACCTCCACTGTCCTCCACTCCATCCAGCAATGTCTCTCAGCACAGCGTTCAGCTGTCGCTAACACAAGCGTTGGAGCGAAAGAGCAAATACGCCGCCACCCACCCGCACGCGCAAGCTTTAAACGTGCACATTGCCAAATTAATCAGCCTGGAGATGCTGCTGTACAGGCTTGTGGAAACGAAGGCTTTCAAAAACATGATGGCTGCGGTGGTCCCGTGCTACTCCGTCCCCAGTCGCCACTATCTTTCCTTTTTCCTAGTGTGCTGTCCCCGCCCTAAACCAGCACGTCTCCCGCAACATAAATCGTGCCCTCACCAACGCGGTTACTGGGAAGGTCCACTTAACCACGGACACATGGACAAGTACTGGCGGGCAGGGCCGCTATATCTCCCTGACGGCACATTGGGTGAACTTGGTGGAGGCTGGGACAGCTCACGTCCTACCCACACCCAGAATAGCGGGCCCTACCTCGGTGCTGGTATCTGCAGCGTTTTATGCCACCTCCTCCAAACCCTCCCCCTCCTCCTACTCCGCCACGTCTACCCCTCAATTAAAAAGTGTGGGCACGTCGGTAGCAGTCGGTAGTGCGCGGCGCGGCAGCGCAGTGGTGGGCAAGTGTCAGCAAGCCGTGTTGAAACTAATCAGCTTAGGAGACCAGAGGCACATGGCCCCCAAGCTGCTGCAGGGTCTGACAGAGCAGACCGACCTCTGGCTTTCGTCGCTGAGCCTCCAACCAGGCATAGTCGTGTGTGACAATGGACGTAACCTGGCGGCAGCTCGGCAGCCTCACAAACATGCCATGCCTGGCCCACGTCTTCAGTCTGGTGGTTCAGCGCTTTCTGAAAAACTACCCCCACTTGTCTGACCTGCTCGGCAAGGTGTGCAGCGTCTGCACACATTTCTGCAAGTCCACCACGGAGGCTGCCACCCTGAGGACCCTGCAACGTCGGTTTCATCTGCCAGAGCACCGACTGCTGTGCAACGTGCCCACTTGCTGGAATTCTATGCTGCACATGTTGGCCAGGCTGTACGAGCAGCGTAGAGCAATAGTGGAATACCAGCTGCAACATAGGTGGCGGAGTGGTAGTCAGCCTCCGCCTATAATTTGGCTACAGAAATGTTACTGGGGTCTGCCTATATCTTTTCTACTGAATGGTTTGAGAGGTTCGCTTATAATTTTGCTACAGAAATGTTACTGGGGTCCGCCTATACTCCTGCTACAGAAATGTTACTGGGGTCCACCTATGCTCTTGCTACAGAAATGTTACTGGGGTCCACCTATAATTTTGCTACAGAAATGTTACTGGAGTCCGCCTATACTCTTGCTACCGAAATGTTACAGGGGTCTGCCTATACAGTTTCTACTGAATGGTTTGAGGGGTTCTCTTATAATCTTGCTACAGAAATGTTACAGGGGTTCGCCTATACTTTTGCTACAGAAATGTTACTGGGGTCTGCCTGTACTCTTGCTACAGAAATGTTACTGGGGTCTGCCTATACTATGGCTTCAGAAATGTTACTGGTGTCTGCCTATACAGTTTCTACTAAATGGTTTGAGGAGTTCGCCTATACTCTTGCTACAGATATGTTACTGGGGTTCGCCTATACTTTTGCTGCAGAAATTTTACAGGGGTCTGCCTATGCTTTGGGTGCACAAAAACTTCCCGTTTTATCTGGCACAAATACACTGACTGACTAGTTCAGAAATGGGGGCTGAGGCCGAGGTCCTTGTCGGGGTGAAACTCTGCCATGTTTGGGCACTCTGATTTCTTCCTGTGTAATACCATCTTTGTGCACCGACAGCATAGGTGAGCCCAAGAAACTCAAAGACTTCCCATTGCAGTGTTCAGCTATCTGACACCTACACAGAATGACATGTGTGGGGCACGTGGATTTCCCATTGCTATGTAACTCGTGGCACCTTGTGTCACACAAGGTGGAGGCTGGGACCAAGCCTGACCCAGGGCTCGCTCACGTACTTCCTAAACAGAGTATTGCGGGTCCTACCTCGGTCATGGTTTCTCGGGCTTATTATGCCACCTTCTCCTCCTGCTTGGGGTCTGGGGATCAGCGCTGGGCAACATGTATTTTCTCTCGTGTTACCACAGTTATCTGAGACACTGGTTTGGGCCAAACAAAAGGAGCATTGTTGCATTCATGAGACGTTCACAGTTGCACTAGCATCCGAGTCTGCTTTACACCCACGATTACTGAGGGTGTGGGCCGAGGTTGAGGTCCTTGGCAAGGTGAAATCGCCTTGTTTGGGCGCTCTGATTTCTTTACGTGTAATACTTTCCTTGCATTCCAGGGACTCGCCTATGCTGTGGGTGCACAAAGACTTCCCATCGCAGTGTTTTACCTGTCTGGCACAAATACACTGACTGACTAGGGCAGAAATGTGGGCCGAGGCCCTTAGCTGGGTGAAACTCTGCCATGTTTTGGCACTCTGATTTCCTCATGTGTAATACCATGTTTGAGTTCCTTGGGCTTGCCTATGCTGTGGGTGCACAAAGACTTCCCATCGCAGTGTTTTACCTGTCTGGAACAAATACACTGACTGACTAGGGCTGAAATGTGGTCCGAGGCCCTTAGCAGGGTGAAACTCTGCCATGTTTGGGCACTCTGATTTCCTCATGTGTAATACCATGTTTGAGTTCCTTGAGCTCGCCTATACTGTGGGTTCACAAAGCCTTCCCCATTGCATTGTTCAGCTATCTGACACATACAAAGAATAAATTGGACAGAAATGTGGGCTGAGGCAGAGGTCCTTGGCAGGGTGAAACTCTGCCATTTTTGGGCACTCTGATTTCTTCATGTGTAATACTCTTCTTGGGTTCCAGGGGCTCGCCTATGCTGTGGGTGCACAAAGACTTCTCATTGCGTTGTTTTACCTGTCTGGCACAAATACACTGACTGACTAGGGCAGAAATGGGGGCTGAGGCTGAAGTCTTTGGCGGGGTGAAACTCTGCCATGTTTGGGCACTCTGATTTCTTCCTCTGTAATACCATCTGTGTGCACTGACAGCATAGGCGAGCCCAAGGAACTCAAAGACTTCCCATTGCGGTGTTCAGCTATCTGACCCCTACACAGAATGAATTGTGTGGGGACACGTGGATTTCCCATTGCTATGTAACTCGCGGCACCTTAGGTCACACAAGGTGGAGGCTGGGACCGAGCCTGACCCTGGGCGCTCACGTGCTTCCCACACAAAGTATTGCTGCATTGTGGAGATGTGTAGAAGTGCTGGCACCTGAGTCCCCTTTATGCCCATGTTTGCGGCCCCCTGACAATTTTGTGATGGAGGTGGCATAGGATTGGAATGATGATCGTACGTCCATTTTTTCATCAACTCTCAACAGCATTGTGGGCTATCGCCCACACTTTCAAAGAGGGTCGCTGCCTAGCCCTGCCAACCCTCTGCAGTGTATGCCCCCGGTTCCTCCTCATCCATTACGCACCTATAAATACACATGAGGGTGGTGTGGCTATGAAGCGAGAGTGTGGCATGAGGCCAGCTGAACGCTGCGCAGGGAAAATTTTGGGTGCGTTGTGGACGCAGGGTCGTATGGGGGGTTGGACAGCAATGCCAGCATGTAACCCAGAAGAAGAGGCAGTGGTGTCACTGGCAGGCAGTGATTGCCCTTGGTTGCAGGTAATGTGGTGCCTAGCTAAGATGTGTCAGCGCGTGTGCCTTGTTAATGAGGGTTTGTCAGAAGTAAATTGTTAGGGGGGTTGACGCCAGACTTTTACCCCCATTTTGGCTTAATAGTGGCACCTGGGAGCCTCAGATGCAGCCATGCATGCTACCCCTGCCCTTCCCTATCCATTTCTCTGGTGTTTCCATGGTTTTCTGATGTTTTCTGGTGTTTGACAAGTCATCGCCTATGTGGAGCATCGGTCCCATACAAAAATGCTCGAGTCGCTCATTGACTTCAATGAGGTTCGTTGCTCGAAACGAGCTCTCGAGCATTAAGAAAAGTTCGACTCGAGCAACGAGCACCCGAGCATTTTGGTGCTTGCTCATCTCTAGTAGTCACTAAGGGGTTAAGTCTCCCATTTGATGCTGTCTTGTCCTCTGATTATACATTTATTTTGCTAGCTTTCTACACCAAGCCTGTCTTGTATATATGTGTTCTTTGTGTTCCCCGGGCTTATTACTGTAGCAGGACGGCTTAATCCAAGGTGAGAATGGCAGCATTGCCTTTTCAGTACAGTTATTGTGAAGCCAGACGGAATCCTTTCAAACTGTAAATAATAGTGGGATTGCTGAATAATGATAACAAGATTCCCAACAATGTCTGTGAGTTTGGAAGGTTTAAATAGTTCTTATCACATTGTAGACCAAACAAAACAAATCAACCTTGCCCTGTAAATAATGTGCTACACAGAGATGACACAATGCATACATTCATAAAAGATAAAGCATGAGTTCTACTTCACAGAGTTGTCATTTTTGAAATACACATGGACTTCTACCAATGAATAAAAAATCGGCAATCCTACTGGTAATAATGCTGGATTATAGAGAAAACTTTCATTGAAAAAAAGCTAACACTCAAAATAAATATTTTGATAAAATCAGTTAAAACTTCTGATGTACTCCTTAGAGGAAACATTATTTTTTCTGACTAACTGTAACACTCAGTGTCTTTTATAAAAATGTTCATGGATGCAGATAATTTAAAGGTCACTTTAGCAAAAACATATTTTGTTACCACTGCACCCCTTACCTGATTGCCTGTCACACTTTTGACATCACCTGAGAATATTGCAGTCACTTCCATGCAGTGCAGCTTCCTTTCTGATACTTATCAATCAGGCACCATCGTGATTTCTAGATTCTTCTCTCTTTTATCTCTTCTATGCTAGCTTTCCCATGATGCATCAACACAGAATTATATAAACAGTTTGAAACAGTATTCTCTTTGCCCACAGGGAGGACAGTGTGATTATTAGTACTCTGTATATTCACCTAAATAAGGCTCAGAGCTATAAGTATGCAGTCAGAAGAATAAGCTGTAATCTCCTTCATTATAACTGTGTGACAGGAGCTTCTAATAATCAGCATAAAATGTGATAAAAGTTTCTGCTCCCCCCACCGCCTTCCACCCCATGCAGAGCCTCTATGGTACAATCCATTAGTTCATCACACAGGTAATACTAGTAGACGTATATATACTGGGGGGCTACTTATGTGATGAATAAAAAACTAAAAATCACTGGAGTGGCCCTCTAATTCCCATTCATAATTTAGTAGTTGAAGCGAGACTGTATTTGTACAGGCAAGTGAGATTTTGATCAGTCAGAAACTATTTTCCATGAAACTTTGATACCATGTTTATGTGTTTGGGATGAGTTTTTGGATTCTTACACCTAATTTGAATCCAGTTTACATCCGTTTTTCACTGCTCTGGCCTTTCTTTTTTTTGTATGTGGTCCCATAGTAACATGTGAAAACTGCATTACATTTGGATGCGAATTGCATGGCATGTGATTGGGATGCAACATTTTATGCTCCCATAGAAAATAATTGGTGATTCTTGAAGAAGAATAGCTCAAAAAAGGACGTGCAGGGATTTTCTAACTCAGACTATAAATTGTGGGAATTAACCAATTCAAATGAATGGATTCTTTTGCCATGCCAGTTCTATCCATCACAGAATTGATCAGAACTTGTTCAAGAATATTGCTTGTTTGAATATAGCCCAATAGACTTCTCATTATATATCAGTACTCAATGTCCACTCAATCAATGTGTTGGATCTTCTCAAACATGCTCCATTAGAACACTAAGGGTTGACACCCACTGGCGTTTTTTTCTCCACTGCGCTGCAAGAGTAAAGTTAAAGTCTCGCAGCGCAGTGCGAGAAAAAAACTGGCATCACGCCGGGATATCGGCATCACACCGGGAAATCGCCAGTCTTTTCAATGGGGCCAGCGGTAGCAGCACTAGCCCCATTGAAAAGAGATGGAGAATGCCGGGGACTTCTGCCACAGCAGTGACAGCTGTGACAGCTGTGGCAGAAGTCCGGACTGCTGCCCATCCCATTGAAAACAATGGTTTCTGCCAAGCCCCGCAGTATGATTATCGGGGAAGGGCTTGAAATATAAGCCCTTCCCCGATAATCAGCAATAAGTGTAAAAAAAATTTTTTTTTTTAATTACTCACCTCTCTGTCGCTCAGGCACATCCTCCGGCTGGCTCCCCTGCACTGCTATTAAGCTCTTTCAGCAGGCGGCGATTTAAAAATCCCCGCCTCCTGAAAGGGCTGTGCTGAATGAATAGCTAAGGGCTATGTGTCATTGGCTGAGCGCTCAGCCAATAGCTAAGCACTAGCTGCTATTGGCTGAGCCCTCAGCCAATCAGCACAGCCCTTTCAGGAGGCGGGGATTTTAAAATCCCTGCCTGCTGAAATAGCTTAATAGCAGTGCAGGGGAGCCAGCCGGAGGATGCGCCTGAGCAACAGAGAGGTGAGTAATTAAAAAAAAAAAATTTTTTACACTTATTGCTGATTATCGGGGAAGGGCTTATATTTCAAGCCCTTCCCCGATAATCATAAAGCGGGGCTTGGCACAAAGCAGTACTTTCAATGGGATCGGCAGCAGTGCCGATCCCATTGAAAGCAATGGAATAGAATGCCGGGGACTTCTGCCACAGCTGTGACAGCTGTGACAACTGTGGCAGAGGATTCCTTCATCCCCGCGGTCCCCGCGGGGATGAAGGAAACTCCTGACACAGCTGTGGCCAAAGTCCACGGCATTCTCCCTATGTTTTCAATGAGGCTAGTGCTGCTGCCGCTGGCCCCATTGAAAGCACTAGCGATGCCAGTTCTATACCGGCGTCTTTCTTGCGCTGCAAGGCGAGAGTTTTCTCTTGCTCTCACAGCACAAGAAAGAAAATATCGCTAGTGAGTGTCCACCCTGAAAGTAATTATGACTATTGTTATACTTATGGTTTATTAATTGAATGTAAGGCAAGTGCAAAAGTACAGTTCTATAGAAATCGCAATTATGATTTATTAGATGAGCAATCCAAAGTTTCATTTCTGAAAGAATTAAAATGGTTAGGCAGTGAGCAAGGAACTTTACATCAAAAACACCTCAGCATGGTTGTACTGGATCCCCACACTCCTGTAGAGATTTGATGGGACCCCTCAGTATAGAACAGTGCGGCATATAGCTCCTGTACATGCTAAAATCACTTAGTCGATTGAGTTATTATATTACTTGCTTACTTTAAGTTCTATGCAAATAGGGAAGATGGAACAATACCTCCACAGTGCCAAATATTGGACGGCAGCATTCCTTCAAGTCAATATTAGACTCTTTATACAAGCCTTGTAACAATGACGGGGAATTGCCTTCAAATAGGTGGCACTGTGGAGATATTATTCCATCTACCTTATTAGCATATTACCCAGAGGAGCATAAATGGCCTTTTGAGTCTCCTCGCTCCCTCACTGTCTAGGTGCTCTCCCTAAGGAGAAAAGATAGTGTTTCTGACCCCCTTTAAGTTCTATTTACATTGGTGTTCTGGTTATCATTTTTCTAAAACCCATAGGAGATCTGATGAGTCAAATCAAATCTAGAACAGATTTCCAGATTCTTCCTGATTCTTTTTTTTTAAGTAGACAGAAAAATGCAACATAGTTTGCTGTCTTAACCATCAGAGAAACCTGACAAGAGTGTAAACAGAGTCACATATCCTATATAACATTTGTAATACAACCTGTTCAAATTTCAGTTTTTTAGCAGCATTCTAAGATATTAAAAGTCCAGTACTACAATTTGAACTTTGTTCCAATGATCATTTATTCTATTGTGTCAACCAGACCACTTTAGATTTCTAACAAAAAGCTACAGATGCTTTGTGCTGTATACAATAAAAGGCCTGCCTAATATACTCCCCCAGCTTCCGCTAGTACTACTTAATTATTTAGAACATTTACTGGTTTGTGATCCCCTATGGAAATGCAGTACTCTTTGAAGATAATGACAGCATACTGCCTTTTTCCTTCTTTGTGTTCCATTAAATTTCCTTTAGGATTACCAGCGGCACTGTGTTTAAAACTAATTGCTGCACTTCAACATAAATAAATGTGCTTACTTTTAAGAGGTTAAACTGGTTAGTACACCCATGACGAACAAATGTCCTATATGATTTACTGGAAAATTAAATAGAATCATGGGTCAAATGAAATCTAGAAACTATTTCAATAAGTACCTTTTTTTTGTCTTTAAGTAAATCTTAGGAATCAAACTGGTTTTTGATAGCTCACATTTGTCAATGGTATACAAGTTGATAAATAAGCCCTGTATGCCATAAGGAGAACTTCCCCCAAGACTTCAATTAAAGGGAACCTGTTAGAAGATTTATGCTGCCCTAAACACGGGCAGCATGAAATACCAACAGGCTCCCTCATTATAAAGAACTATGTTTACTGTGAAACGCTGCAATATTTTCAGGAAAGCATACTGTAGTTTTGAGAAGAATGTAAGTAGAGACCCGCAAGTAAAGCAAAGCCAAGAGGGAAAAACTGGAGAAAAGCTGCTTAGTGGACACTTCTAACAGTAGCGAGCTCTCTTAACGATGTTAGGAAATTGTAACAAAAAGTATATTTGAAATTTGCATGAACTCTCCTAATACACATTTTAAATGTCATTGCAGACCACAGATAGAGATACTGGGAACTACAGCAGCAATAGTTATAAACTGATTGTGCCACCAATTAAGGATGGAAAAGAAGGCTTTGTTATCGAATTCTATTCTGGAGTTATCAAAACTGCAATGCTCTTCAAGAATATGAGAAGGTCTTATTTCAAATTTGAAGTTATTGCAACAGATGATTATGGAAAAGGGTTGAGCAGCAAGGCTGATGTCATTGTAAGTATATTTAAAAATATCTAATAATACATTTGACTACTTGTCTAAAGCGAGACAACTGAATTTTATGATTGGTTCTATTTTGAGGAGATTACATAACTTTTGTTACTTTCTTCCAGAAACTGTGCCAATCTTGTCTTTAGTCTGCTTCTAGTATTACAGCTTACAGCGGTGCTTGAAAGTTTGTGAACCCTTCAAACTTTTTCATAATTCTCCCTATATCTGACCTAAAACTACCGGTATATCAGATTTTCACACAATTCCGAAGAGTAGATCAGTTAAAGTCTGATCTTCACAATTAGAGATGAGCGAGCGTACTCATTAAGGACAGATACTCGAGCGAGTATTGTCCTTTTCGAGTACCTGTCTGGTCGCCTGCAAAGATTTGGGTGCCGGCGGGGGTGAGCGCTGTGTTGCGAGAGTGAGCAGGAGGGAGCCGGGGGGGGGGAAGAAATCTCCTCCCCGTTCCCACCCGCTCTCCACCGCCGGCACCTGAATCTTTGCGGGCGAGCAGGCAGGTACTCGAAAAGGACGATACTCGCTCGAGTATCTGTCCTTAACGAGTACGCTCACTCATCTCTATTCACAACACATTTGTGAAAGTGTATAATGATGCAAGGGAAATTTTGTAGGATCTTAGAAGATGAGTTGTTGATGCTCATCAGGCTGCAAATGATTACAAACCTATATCTAAAGAGTTTGGAATCCACCTACCCACAATCAGACAGATTGTGTACAAATGGAGGAAATTCAAGACCATTAATACCTTCTCTATCAACCGTTGAGCAACAAAGATCACATCAACAGCAAGGCATATAATAGTGTGAGGTCACAAAGAAACCCAAGGTAATTTCTAACCTACTAAAGGACTTTTTCACACTAGCTACTGGTAATGTTCATGACTCTACCATCAGGAGGACATTGAACAACAATTGTGTACATAGCAGGACTGCAAGGAGAAACGGGTCTGTACAATGAACATTGCTTCCCATCTGCAGTTTACTAAAGATCACCAGGACAAGCAAGAAAGTTACCGAAACAAAATAGATCTTGCATTATGCTTGGAGAAAGAAAAACACTGCATTACAGGAAAAGCATCCTACCATGTGTGGGACATGGTGGTGGTAGTATCCTGGTTTGGACCTGTTTTGCTACATCTTGACCAGGATAACTGGCCATCATTGATGGTACAGAATTTTGAATTATACCAGCAAATTATAAAGGAAAAAGTCAGGACATCTGTCCGTGAGCTGAATTTCAAGAGAACTGTTGGTCATGCAGCAAGATAATGGCCCAAAGCACACAAGTCATTTTACAAAAGAATGGTTAAAGAAGAAGAAAGTTGAAGTTTTAGAATGTCCAAGTGAAAGTCCTAGCCTTAATTCTATAGAAATGTTATAGAAGGATTTGAAGTGATCCGTTCATGGGAAGAAACCCACCAACATAATAAAATTGAAGCTGTTTTGTACGGAGGGGCTCAAATTTCTACAAGCTAATAAGAAGGACTAATCAACAATTACCAGAAATGTTTAGATCTGGTTATTGCTGCACAAGGGGGCCACACCACATACTGAAAGCAAAGATTTGAAAACTTTTGCCGCTCACAGACATTGATATTGGATCATGTTCCTCAATAAATAAATAACCAAGTCTACTATTTTTGACTTATTTGTTTGATTTCATTCTCTTTATCTACTTTTAGGACTTGTGTGAAAATCAAATGCAGTTTTAGGTTAAATATTAGCAGAAATATGGAAAATTCTGAAGCGTTCTCAAACATTTAAGCACCGCTGTAGCTTCATTTACTTAAATTTAAATGTGGTACTGTTTCTGAAAGAGATTAGCCTTGGTTTTGTAATCTCAGATGAATGACCACTTGCTTAATATATGGACTACTCAAGTTCACTATAGTTGGAACTATTCTTACCAAGCAGCTTTCTATTCTATTCATGGACACAACCTTGAGTGATAAATCCTATTTTCTGATGTCCACGTGCCATAATAGTACATATTGATAAGACTAGTCTATATATGAGACAACTCCTTTAAGTGCCTAGACTAAAGGAGGCTTGTAATGGTGATATATTCCATGTGGTTTTAGTGTTTCATTTATAGTCTCCTACAGTGTTGGAAAGAGGCCTAGTTAAGGAATGATTTTAGTAAATAGCCAATTTTTACATTTGGCATTGTGTACTTTACGGGAAAAAAAATCTGTAAAAGATAGACAATATTAATTGAGTTACAAATGCTGAAATTTGCAGTGTAAAAGTTTTCAGAACTTCAGAAGTTGTTTTGAGGAAGAAAAAAAAACCTCAGATCTCTCCTTTATGAGTCCACAGAACTGACAAAAAAGTCACCAGCTATAATAAAAATTCAAATCTAATGCCAACACAACTTTTAGACATTTTCCACTTCTGAAACATGCATGGATTAGGTCGTCATTTGTAAATCTTACACAGCCTTTCAAGATGGGAAACCTATTATTTCTTTTTATGTCCAGAGCTTTCAGAATATCTCAGCTTTTAGGTTGAAAAGCAATTTTGTTTTGTACCATGACAGCACATCATGTGTTACCTAAGTGAGTGCTTGTCAGAGCCATTGATCCTATTCCAAAGAATTGAGACGAGCGTTCTTGAAGTCCAGCTTCCTAGAGGGAGTTTGAAGTCATTCTGTATAAAGTTAAACCCTTGAACTAAAATTAAATATTATTACGGCCATTTTCATGTAAGTGGAAATAGTTTTAGTGAATTTAAAAACAAATATTTTTTTTTAAGATGGAAGGTGATCTGAAGTAAATAAGTTAAAAACTACCCTTAAAATCTAACCATGATGTGTCTAATGCAACACATATTGTTACGTTATGAGAATTCAGCCGAAATTGAAATAAAAATTTACATTTTGAACTTAAAGAACTAAGCAATTATGTGGTAATTTTCCTATGTAAGGGTGGCTTCACACGAGCGTATTTTTGTGCGTGCACAAAAACACACTTCTATTAGAACCAATGCATTCCCTATGGTGTGTGCACATGTCCCTGTTTTACAGGTGCATGCCTGCAAAGATAGGACATGTTTGCTCTAAATGGAATGCACGCATTGTCATCAATGGAGCTGCGGCTGCTGCCGATACCCTGTAATTGTTTTTTCAGGGAATGGCTTTAAATATAAGCTCTTCCCTGAAAAACAAGAATTTTAGTCTAAAAAAAAAAACTTACCTGTCCGCCGCTGCCTTGTCCTCATGGGGATGAAGAACACATCTGCTGCATGCGGTAGATGTTTCCTTCATCCCCGCGGGGAATAAAGCATTCCTTGCTGCACCTGCCACATCTGTTATAGATGCAGAAAAGGAATTCTAAATCCCTGAAGGGAATAAGGAATTACCTACTGCAGCTGTCACAGATGACAGCTGCGTTAGGGGATCCAGCTGCCGGTATCCAGTAATTGTTTTTCAGGGAAGGGCTTTAAGTATAAGCCCTTCCCTAAAAAACAAGGCAAAGTAGTGTAAAAAATCATAAACACTACATACACACCTTCCTTCAGCTGCTGGGGCTCAGCCGCATACTTTCTGCACTATCCCTGGCTCTCCAATGCAGTTCTTTCAGCAGGCGGGGATTTAAAATCCCCGCGTGCTGAAAGAGCTGCTTCTGATTGGCTGCGGCACTCAGCCAATCACAGGCAGCTGCTTCTGATTATGGCAGATGACAGCTCAGTACTCTGCACATTTCAGCACTAGAGCTGTCCATGGAAATCTTTCGGGGTTTAACTGCATGGTCAGTGCAGCAAGCCCCAGAGATTTTCTGGGCATGCCACTAAAGGAGTTAAGCCAGCCATGGCCAATACTAATAGCATCACTATCTTGCATAGTAATAAATAATTATCTATAGATGTAGTATATAAACATTTATATGCACAAACAGACATACTTTTTATTTGGAATTCCCCTTATACTCCAGAATTTACTATAAAAACACGCCAATGACATCTAATTCCTTCAAAGAACCACTAAATGGGAATAATCATTAGCCAGACATAAAATCTGCAGTTATAGCGGTAACAATATACACATAAACTAAGTACACAATACTTAAAAGCATTTGTTTATTCTGCAGTTCTTACTTCCAGCAGTTCTGTTTTGTAAAAGAGAACAGCAAGGCTTCCTGGTTCCTACAGCTACTGCTCTGAGCCGAAAGGAGAAATTATTAGATTACTACTGCCTACTCGAGAAACGTGAAATCTTTTATCACATTTGGTACTAATGGGGCAGTCCGCCTGAAGTTCCACTTGATTTTCTTGTCAATATCTTTTCAGATTTCTGTGGTCAACCAGCTGGATATGCAAGTTATTGTTTCTAATGTTCCTCCTACGGTTGTGGAAGAGAATATAGATGATCTTATAAGGTAAAGAGATTTTTCTTGTTGGTTGCACGATTATGTGCTGCTTGCCTTTTTTTTATGTGTGCAAGCGTAGGACAGCATTTTACACCGGACAGAAAAACAGTGCAAGATGAAAACATAATCTGCTGTATATTCTGAAGGTTTATTGCGCTGATGGCTATGTGCAGCACAATTTGGAAGCTCTATGGAAATTGTGCTTTCTAAGGGCTCAGTCAGACAGGTGTTTTTTCACGTGATTTGCGCATGCGTCCGGCGATTTTATAAAACCATTGCTTTGCAATGGTATCGGACAAATGAGCGCTTTTTATGCGCTTGTCCGATAAATTATAGAACAGAAATCGCAGATCGCACCTATCTGCGATCTGCGATTTCTGTTCTCTTCTTTATATGCGCTCAATGGGGCCGGCGGCAGCAGCACTGACCCCATTGAGAACATATAGTAGACAAATCATTCTCCTCTGCCACAGCTGTAACAGCTGTGGCAGAGAAGAATGATGTTTGCCCATTGAATTCAATGGAGCCGGCAATACAGCCGGCTCCATTGAAAGCAATGGGCTGCCGGCGATCACACGATGAATTTTTGGGAAGGGCTTAAAAATATAAGCCCTTCCCGGAAATTCATCCAGAAATGTGTAAAAACAAAAAAATATATGTACTCACCTGGTCCCGGCAGACGGAGTTCAGCGCGGCCGGCATTTCTCCTGAACTGCTCTGAGTAGTATTCAGCAGCCGGGGATTTAAAATCCCCGCCTGCTGAATGGGCTGCCTCTGACTGGTCACAGCCCTCACCAATAAGAGGCAGCTCTCACTCACCCATTCATGAATTCATGGCTGTGACCAGTCAGAGGCAGCCCATTCAGCAGGCGGGGATTTTAAATCCCCGGCTGCTGAATACTACTCAGAGCAGTTCAGGAGAAATGCCGGCCGCGCTTAACTCCGTCTGCCGGGACCAGGTGAATATATATATTTTTTTGTTTTTACACGTTTCTGGATGAATTTCCGGGAAGGGCTTATATTTTTAAGCCCTTCCCGAAAATTCATCATGAGATCGCCCGCACCCCATTGCTTTCAATGGAGCCGGCTGTATTGCCGGCTCCATTGAATTCAATGCGCTAGACAGCTCCGACCCGTTTCTATTGAAACGCAGCTAGGAGCAGTTTTTTCGGGCGATTTTTCAGCCCCGGTCACGTGATTTGCGGATGCTCATCCATCATGCGATCCGCAACTCGCGGGAAAAAACGCCCGTGTGACTAAGGCCTAATGATTATGGCTCAGGATCAAAGCAGCAAAACATACACAGGCAGCAACTCCTGCAGATGCATGTAGGATAAAGTAATCTTCCTCTCCTCTCTAGTATTAGAGAACTTCAAACTTTTTTTTTTAACAGGATCAACTTTTTGTTTTACTAAAGTTTTTTGTACACACACATCTTCCTTATGTCATAGACTATGGCAATCTAAATTTTTACAGGGGTTGTTCGAGTTGTATGTTCTCTGTCAAAAAACCCAATTCCCATGCACTACCATAAGAAATAGGCATTGACTTACCTCTCCCTGCTGTGTCCTGCAGTACCGCTTCAGGCCTTCCGTTTGACGTCATGTTTACAGATTTCCCTGCCTTTTTATAGGACATGACAGATGCTGCAGGCAATGACAAAGCTCAGGGATCAGTCGCTGCGCTCTGCTATTGGGTGCAGCACCTGTAATATCTCATAAAGTGGATGGAAATGTAGGCTGTATACAAACATAGGAGCGGAGGACCAAGCAGCGCCTCTGTTCACAGTGGATGGAGGTGAGTATATGCCTGTTTGCTGTGTTAGCGCATGGGGAATGGGGTTTTACAGAGAGCATACAACTCGTGCAACCTCTTTAAATGGAATCTGTCAGCTACTATTAGCCCCATAAATTTATGTTTAGGGCTCACAATATCTAAAACACTGAATCCAATTATGTGACACTCAACTTTTCAGCAAGATGATGCCCTCCACAGCAATCATCACGTATCTCCCTAGTTTCCGTATTGCGCATTTGCAGCAATTTTTTACCTGCACAATACAGGGGTATAAGTGCTTATAATGTTATGTAAGACAAGTATGACTATTCTATAAAAAAAAAATGTAGATAAAGTTTCACCTATTTGTACTGTGTTTTGGACTGGTCAACATATTAAACTGAAAGAGAAGCCCTCTATGAAGGTTGTAAAAAGAACTTCAGAGGTCAAATCTTTCAAAAAGAACTCCTTCTTGTACTTTCAAGATCTGTGGACTCTATAAATGGTAGCTTCATAATAGTAAAGAGGAAAGGTCACCTATGTTTTAAAACTTAATTTATACAAATATGGGACGGAAAAGTATCTCCACATTGCCACCTGCTGGAAAGTGCCTAACCTATTAGTCAATGTTCGACCTTTCGACATGACTAAGGATATAAGCCAAACCAGAGTATTCATCAAAAGGAAAAGACACTTATCTGCAGAAGGACTCCTTTGGGGTGTTTGCAGGGTGCAGGTTGACTGACTGAGAGGTCTTGATGTGTTTTGGGGGGAATAGAGTTTCTCCTTGAGTAGCGCTCCAAGTTGGTATAGGGAATCTTATATACGCCTTGCGATGCTCCCTAGCAAAAAGGTATGTAAATAGGGAATGGAAAATTGCCTTCACAGCATCACCTATTGGAAGGCATTGCAACATGAATAATGATATAAGCCAAGCCTCAATCTTCACCAGAAAGATAAGATACATCTACAGGCAGGCTCTTCCAGGTTGTTTACCCCTCACCATTGTACTTGACTTGAGAGACTTGAAGCTTTCCATGATGCGTACACACTAGAGATGAGCGAGCATATTCGCTAAGGGCAATTACTCGATCGAGCATTGCCCTTAGCGAGTACCTGCCCGCTTGGAAGAAAAGATTCGGCTGCCGGCGGTGGGCGGGGAGTGGCTGGGGAGAGCAGGGAGGAACGGAGGGGAGATCTCTCTCTCCCTCCCCCTCACCCCGCTCCCCCCTGCTCACTGCCGCAACTCACCTGTCACCCGCGCCGGCAGCCAAACCTTTTCTTCCGAGCGAGGAGATACTCGCTAAGGGCAATGCTCGATCGAGTAATTGTCCTTAGCGAGTATGCTCGCTCATCTCTAGTACACATGTTTGAACAATAAGTTAGATGTCATGCCAATATAAATATCTACAGAACGACTACATCTCCGAATACAATTTATCCAACTGGATTTGCACTGTTAGCCACTTGGCTAAAGCCTCTATTTCTTCTGAAAGCAGGTGTGCACATTAAATAAGCTGCTGCATGCAAGTCTGATAGAGCTGCATGATATGAAATGTGTGGAGAGACTTGAAGCTTTCCATGATGCGTACACACTAGAGATGAGCGAGCATACTCGCTAAGGGCAATTACTCGATCGAGCATTGCCCTTAGCGAGTACCTGCCCGCTTGGAAGAAAAGATTCGGCTGCCGGCGGTGGGCGGGGAGTGGCTGGGGAGAGCAGGGAGGAACGGAGGGGAGATCTCTCTCTCCCTCCCCCCCACCCCGCTCCCCCCTGCTCACTGCCGCAACTCACCTGTCACCCGCGCCGGCAGCCAAACCTTTTCTTCCGAGCGAGGAGATACTCGCTAAGGGCAATGCTCGATCGAGTTATTGTCCTTAGCGAGTATGCTCGCTCATCTCTAGTACACATGTTTGAACAATAAGTTAGATGTCATGCCAATATAAATATCTACAGAACGACTACGTCTCCGAACACAATTTATCCAACTGGATTTGCACTGTTAGCCACTTGGCTACAGCCTCTATTTCTTCTGAAAGCAGGTGTGCACATTAAATAAGCTGCTGCATGCAAGTCTGATAGAGCTGCATGATATGAAATGTGTGGAGAATTAAGTCACAGTCCTCCCTCCAATACATCAACTTAATCTCTTCACAGCTGTGAAACTATAACTAAATGTAGCCAAATAGTTATGTCTTCAATCCTGCAAAATAATGAAATAGGCTAGCAACCAGTGCTATGAATTCTTGTATATATTAATACTGACAAAAATAAGGGGAAATCTCACTTTTATCAATCAAGGCCATCGGGTAACTGAAATCTTGCTGAAATGTAATGGAGTGCACACAACCTCCAAACATTGCTAGGTTTAGGCCTTTCCAATTTTTAAATGACTCTATTAGGGGCATGAGATCCCCAAATCTTTTCCACTGTCAATGCAAATAAGAGTCTAGAGAATACAGGAGTCTAGAGATGAGCGAACCTACTCGGCCACGCCCCTTTTTCGCCCGAGCACCGCGATTTTCGAGCACTTCTGTACTCGGGCGAAAAGATTCGGGGGGCGCCGTGGGTGAGTGGGGGGTTGCAGCGGGGAGTGGGGGAAGAGGGAGAGAGAGAGGGCTCCCCCTGTTCCCCGCTGCTACCCCCCGCTCCGCCACGCCTCCCCCCGCCCCCCGGCGCCCCCCGAATCTTGATACCCGAGTACGGAAGTACTCGAAAATCGCGGTGCTCGAGCGAGTAATTACTCGAAACGAGTAGGCTGCTCATCTCTACAGGAGTCCCATTCGACTTGTTATGTACATTTTTTTTCCTGTTAACTCAGATTCATTCCTATGTATATCTATATATTTGCAGTATTGGATTAAAAATGCATAGGGGAAAACAATCTATATGTTCATTATGTTCTTAAATAATTATACTGTACATTCTAAAAGGTTTTTACAAACAACATGTTAGATATCCTGAACTGGTAAGATTACTTACATAGATGAGCGAGCATACTTGATAAGCTCTAGTGTGAGCTGAAAAAGCACAGGAGACAACTCTTTGGTAAATCGAACCGTATATATATATATATATATATATATATATATATATATATACACACACACAATTTATATTTTTTGGGTTGGGGGGGGGGGCATTTTGCTGTTTGCCTCAAGCAGAAGAAGGGCTAGCCACAATCTGGGTAGTTGACAGCAGAAAAATACTCTTATTATTAAGATAGATATCTTACAAGCTCATATGAGTCTCCGCTAATGGTTAGGATAGGTGAGAGGGGAGCAAACGTTAGGTCATTGTTCCCCTTCCCCGCATGTGATAAGACCTGACAGGGTTGGACAGAAATAAATAATAGCCTGGTGTATCTAACAAAACTGGAGGTTTGAAAGGTTTTATTTTCTTTTCCATAGCAGATAATTTGGAATCATTGCGGCGGTGCTCCACATAGCTAATATTAACATATATGGGCCCAGAAAAAAAAGGATTTTGCCATCGTTGTCCCATCATATGTCAAAGTTACATTGCTATAAGAGGGCACAAAGGTAGTTTTCAGGAAACTGTGTCTAGGTTACTGATAGGATTCCATTAGGCCCCTCCACCACTTAAAAAAAAACATGCGTGTAATAATTGACACGTAATAGTGGAGTCAGTTATTTTCCTTCATACCTAAATGTCAATATGGTGCAGTTAAAGGGGTATTCTCATATCTATAGGTTGTGCCATACAAGTCTGAGAGATGCAGATACCATCTCTGGGACCCACATCTGCTCAAGAACTGACATCCCCTCTCTTGCCCAAGAGGCAGCCATGGTACGTTAAGAGAATGGAAACAGCCAAGCAGGCTGTTCTATATGGTTTAAATGTTCCCGACCGCCCAATGACCGCTGCATACAGAGGTGAATTGCTGTCTCAGCCATTTTTGGCCATGATAGGAATAACCCTTTAAGGCTGCTACTTGAGTGGTAAATAACACAAGCTGTTAACATTATCATATTAGGACATGAATATAAGAGTGTTAACAGCAGGACAATAACAGCCAATTTCATCAAATACACCCATACTAGCGGCTACGGCAGAAAATAACAATCACCTTATGTGTTCCTTTGTTCTTGGGCTGTACAGAAAGGAAGAATGAAAATTACTAACCAGGACTCACACGAGCATGAAAAGAAGACTTGTAGATAATTATCACATGTACATTGACCTTTAGAACTGCATACCCGGAACAAAAGTGATTGATGGTTTTCCGAAAAAACCTACAAACTTGCTTTAGGTTAATTAATTTGAGTTTTCTCCTACATATACCTCAGTATAGTAGTTTGTAAATTTCCTTTGTATTATACTTTTATTCATATTCAGTACTTACCAGTATTTAAGTGGCACATTCGGGTTGTAGTTGAACATTGGGTAATTGCAAAAATGAACTAAATGTAGGGTCACTGAATAACTCTGCATTAAGGCCCCATGTATTAAACTGTAAGGTGGCAGACAGAGGACCCTGTAACTCCATAAGGTGAAGATACTTTGTTTTGCTCTTTGAGGTTCGCTAATGATAGAGAAATTCTTCTTCAAATGCAATACTTCTAAGGGAAAATGCTTTCATAATTTGGCGTTCAGTATACCATGCTACATTTTTTTTTTTATTCATACAGAATCTGACAGAAATAAATTTAATCTCTGTATGCCTGCATACAAAATCCTAGAGCCCGCTACAAGTTAATGGGTGCCCTATTACAACTTGGAAGTTGTGCAAAGCCATAAAACAGCTAGATGATTGATGCCAAAGTTGCTATTAGGTCCTCCAAAACAGAAGGAAGTGAATGAAAACCAGGTTAAATGGCGTGTAAAGTTAGCATCTTTGGACTCTGTTTGCCTCATTAAGTTGAATGGTTTGGCTGTAGGCTTTGTTTGGATACCATTTTTGAGTATTCAAACAGAACTCCTGTCGGAAAGCTCGACTGAGAGTTTTAATGCAATCTTAATATAGCCTAATTAAAAGATGGAAGAGGGGGCTCAGGAAGAGAGACAGGGACCACAGCACCGAGCTGGTAGTACTCACCTGACATTGATGTGCTACTTTCTGGCTCCTTTTACTGCCCCAAACACAAAGTGAAAGCTGCTCTGCCCATTACATGGGACAAGCAGAATCATACTCCAAAGCACTGCAGTGTCGGGATAAATGCAAAAGATCACCTGGCAATGCAGATTTCTAGAGGGCTTATTGTCGACCTTTCATGGGATGCTGCCGAAACCATTGATCGCCAACGATGGCATTCTCTTGTTGCCCAATGCTCTAAAAGACAAAACAGGAGAGACATAAAACATACGATAACTAGCCTTATTGTTCTTAACTTCTGTTGTCACAGTTTCTTAATTTGATTGCTGGGTACAGAATGTACATCTGTGAATGCTTCACTACAATGTAGTTTTATGCAGTACCGCACATTGATTTTGCTTGGTGTATCAAAACTGTTTCTTCGGTTTCCCAGGTAGTAATGAGAACATCCAGAGCCATAGCGTTTTGATTTGCCTGGAGCTCACATAACCGTCATTTTTCTTTCTTTGTTAATTTGGCAACACAAATGCAAACAATGCATTAAAACAACAACACAATATTGTTTGACTTATGCATTTTTTTTCTTGTTTTTCTATTTTTTTGCCCACCTTTTCTCAGATCCATTTCGGAAATGCTTACAGCAGCAGATAGGAATTACTTCCTTTTTAGTAATTGAAGAAAAAAACAGCCGGGCTGCAAAAGTTTATACATTTGCAATTTTTGCTAAACAAGTTGCATTATTTATAAAGGTCTAAAATAGAAGTTACGCATAAATTTTTTTTTTCTTTTTAGATTAAAATTTAGTGTTCTCCACCATTTCACTGGACTCAATCCCAATGAATGAAAAGAGAAACAAAAAGCGATTTCTTTCCTCCTATGCCATGAATTGTGGGGATAGAAATGAGCCAGACTTCTAATGTCCTCTGTTTTACTTGACATTCATGTCACTGCTTCCTGAACAGCATCCTGCCAAATGAAGGCATACAGTTTTCCTCCTTCCTGGCAATGTTACAATGGCATGTTGTGTTGGAACAGCTCTATCTTTTACACTTTTCATATAGAAGTTTATGTTTGCCAACTATCCATGTGAAGTCTTCAGTTTTAGGATTTGCCGCCGACAGTGTCCTTGTTGTTTTAATACTTGATAACTGCTCAGAACCACTTAGCGTGTTCAGCTATTTGCATCTAATTAAATTCAGTTGTCACTATATAGGTTCTTTTTTATAGGATATGAGGGTTACAGATTATTTTATGGGAGTTTGCAAGGCATGCAGTTCAGGAGTCTTTTGGCAAAGGGTTTTGTACATATTTAGTAGTAGCCTTTTTAATGCTATGTATATTGTATTAGGTCCTACTGCAGTTTCTCTGCGAGCCCCGCACAGAAACGTCACTCACCGGGCGCCGGCTCTGCTCTACGCATACGCCAGCTGCCCGGCAGCCGGCACATGAAAGAGCCGGGGCCGCGGGAGAGGTAAGTGCCCGCACTGCTCTCTGCAGACGCTTGGGTCGGGTCCCGCTGCGAGAATTCTCAAATCTGTAGTTAAATAGAGAAGATAAATACAAACTCTTAGGCAGTAAAATGTTGGCACTTGACTTTACAGTTTATCCTTCAGAATAAACCTCTTAACAACTGTGTAACTGTCAAACACTGTGTATAGGGGTAAAAAAACAAAGTCACTTTTTTTGCTTGGGTTCTAAAGTGACATGGTGTCATCCACAAGTGGTGGGTAAATGGCAATAATTCTGCAATATTACTTTAATGTTCTCCCTTAAGAAATTTTCAAAAGCCCTTACAACCATCAAAAAATATCCCCAATGGTGTGGAGTCTTAGTGGTAAAGCATACTTGCCAACTTTTGAGAAGGGATATCAGGGAGAGTTTGAAAAGTGATGTACATAATTTTTGGTCTGATATCTTTCCCCTTTTGTAAAGTATGGTGCCTCCAAACTACAGAATTTGAATCAGACATACAGTAGTACACATGACTCCTTCAATACATCCTAACATGAATATAGAACTCCTTAACCTGAAGCGTACCACAAACCTTCTAAACAAATCTAGACCACACAACAGATCCCCCTACATTCAGACCCCAGACGCCCAAAATAGTGACTCCCATTTATACAGGCCTCAGACTAGATTTCCCCCATTTATACAGATCAGCAGACTAGACTAGACATACAGTTATGTACTGTACATTTCCTCATTCCTGCACAGCTCTTCACTCCTATTGGCTGGCATCAGGACATTGTCTGATCGAGGAGTGATGAGGAGGGAAAGTGGAAGAAGTGACTTTTATAAAGATACAGCACCCAGGAGATTTGCCTGTCTCCTGGAGTCTGAGATATCTATCCATCTTTCTAGATTCCCTGGACATAATAGAGTGGAGCGCAGTGCTCTGACAGACCATTACACCTGCATTTTTGCACAGCATTAAGTCAGATGTATATATCATAGCAGTGTCATACTTGTGCATTATCAGACATAGATTTATTTACTGGTGCATGAAGATTTTTGCAAATAAAGTTAGGAATGCATAAGCGTTTATTGAAAACGTTCCTTGAATTCTAAAACGTATCCTTGGCCATCTCTACATTGACTACACCATGACTGTAATTCACCACAGCTGGATTTTTAAAGTTTGTATTTCATTCCTGCAGTTTCATATAATTACATTCTCTCTTTAGATGTCTAATAGGAAAGTCCTTGACTTAATCCAACATGTCACTGGACTCCATAATGCCAACTTGAATAATCGGTTGTGTTTTTATTACAGGAATTCTAAAATATACACTGTTTAAAAAAAAATAATAATCAAACACCTAGAAGTTGTTGTTTTGATGCAAAACTCTTCATGCAGTTGTCTCAGGCTAATATGCAAATTATTACAATTGTGGCATGAGTAGATGAAAAGTCTTGCAAACTGAGGCCTTAAAAGTGGTTCCACATGGCTTATAAAAAGGCTCTCAGGGGCTTCTTGTGTGTAGTGGACCTCTTTTCCTGCTTGTGTAGAATTTATTGACCACTAGACATGCTTTTAGAATGAAATCAAAGATATTTCACCCAGTTAACAGAGTTTGAGAGGGGGCACATTATTGGAATGTGAAAGTTGGAAGGTTGTATCGATTAATTGCTGCCACCTGGGCCGTTCTGACAAGACTGTTAGAAGGTGTCGGGGCCAGTGGATGTGTGAGGACATGCACACAAGGCCATCAGGCTCAGGGTGCCCTCAACAGACCACCAGAAGAGAGGGTTGTCTGATTGTTTGACAAGTACAAGCAGCTCCAACTGTTTTATTGTCCATCATACAGAGACAGGTGACACCATTATTACAGGCCCCTGTGTTTGTCAAAACCATTTCCAGGTACTTGACTGAAGAACATTTGGTCTCAAGGCACCAATTATGTGTATTGCCTTTAACACCCACCCAGCTTCGCCTCCATTTCCAGTGGTCTCATGAACGATGGAACTGGACTGCTGCGAAGTGGAACCAGGTTGTCTTCAGTGACAAATCCAGATTAAATTGGGCACTGACGATGGCCCTGTTCATGTGTGAAGACTTAGTGATGAGTGCCCCAATCCTGACTTTGCTGTGGAACTGCACACTGCCCTCATTGCTGGTGTTATGGTCTAGGGGGGCCCATCACTTACAACAGTTGAACACACCTAGTAGTGATACGAGGGACAATGACAGCTCAGCGATATTTTCTCATCCTACAGCCACATGTGTTCCTCTCATGGCTGCTTCCAAAATGCATTTTCCAGCAGGATAATGCTTAGCTGCACACAGCAAGAGTGTCATAGGAATGCTTCCACAAGACTGCCACACTTCCATGACCTGTCGGTCCCCATATTTATCGCCAATTAAACATCGATGGGACCATCAGGGATGGCAAATTCGATAGCCTACATATTTGCATGATACAGCAAATGTGAACTGCTATGCTTCAGAATATCATACAGAATCTGTATATCTCCATGCTCGCCAGTATCATATCTTTCATCTAAGCTAAAGGTGGCTCAACAGGGTACTAGATCCTCCATGTCTGCCGGTATCCAAGCTAGAAATGGTCCAACAGGATACCCAAGCCTCCATGCCCGTCCATATCATATCTTGCATCCAAGCTAAAGGTGATACAACAGGGTACTAGAGCCTCCATGCCCGCCCATATCACATCTCGTATCCAAGCTAGAAGCAATACAGCAAGGTACTAAAGCCTCCCTTCAATTGTTCAGTTTTCTGCAATAAATTCTCCTTTTGCTCTGATATTGTAATCACTTACTTATATTAATGTTACAATCACACAGAGAAAGTTTCATTCAATCCCGATAACTCCTTCTAGGTGCTTGATTTTTTTTTTTTTCATTAAGTGCATTATATACAGTATTATACTAATATAAAGACTATTATGCCCTTAAATGTATCTCATGGTACATGCTATTAGCTTTTCTACCAGATTCAATGTAATCTTATATTTTTGGATATAAGACCTAGTTCTTAAAAAGGAAAGAAATAATCATCATTTTAAATAATTCACTTGCAGCCATCATATATTCTACTTCTTGATACATTTTTTTAATCAGATTATTGATTTTGTCCCTGCATACTGCAACTTTAAAGAACGCTGATGTATTCATGGCTTCTCTTAGTGAAACATGAAGTATAATTACAAAAAAAGCTTTGATGAAATTCTTATTCAGAAGAGGATTCAAACTTACATAGTTATTAAGAATGGCATGAAAAAAAGTCAGTCAGGCGTAGAGGCTGCAAGAGTATGTGTTCACATCGAAAAATATTAATTTCTTATCAAGTGATTTACTGTGGTACCTTAACAACTATTATCTAGAAAATTCAAAGAACTACAGTATGTCTGAGTAGGTTACTAAGCAAAGTATGTAATTAAACATCAAGGATTAATGTAACAGGATTATTTTTGGCAAGATGAAGCAGTTGCTGAGTTCTTAAAAGATAATTGGGACATTTAACCGGAGCAAAGAAAAAATGAGTGGTAGTAATTTTTGCAACCAACCTGTCACAACACTGCTAACGCTGATAGGGATCAGGCATATGCGTAGGTCCAGTGTGACGTCACAGCGTCCGCGTCAAACCAAGTCATGTGCTGGCCAGCGTATGAGCAGGGACATTTGGTGCTTGACGTCAAGGAAGAAACTTCTCCTTGCTGTTGTAGGGTTGATTGGCTGGCTGAGCTGCCTGGCGTCTTCGTCAGCCTATAAGTGCCTTGTAAGGGTATTTATTCCAGCTTCTCTTTACAAAGGATGCCAGTAACATTTATATAGTGTTACTGCTTAGCAGTTAGTTGTGCTTAGCCATTGTGCTGCTAAGGCCTCGGTCAGACGGGCGTATTTCGCGCGATTTGCGCATGCGCATGCGATCTGCGATCTTTTAGAACCATTGCTATGCAATGGTATCGGACACATGGGCGCTTTTTATGCGCTTGTCCGATAAATTATAGGACGCAAGAAATCGCAGATCGCGCCTATCTGCGATCTGCGATTCCTTGTGTTCTATTATATGCGCTTAATGGGGCTCAGCTATTGTCATTCAATAGCTGAGAGCTGCCCCTGATTGGTCCTTGCGCTGAGCCAATTAGAGGCAGCACTCACTCACCCATTCATGAATTCATGAGTGAGTGAGAGCTGCCTCGGATTGGTGAGGGCTATGACCAATCAGAGGCAGCACATTCAGCAGGTGGGCATTTTAAATCCCCGGCTGCTGAATACTACCCAGAGCAGTTCAGGAGAACTGTCGGCCGGCCGCAGCTGAACTCCGGCTGCAGGGACAGGGTGAGTATATATTTTTTTTTAATTTTTACACATTTTTGGATGCTTTTCAGGGAAGGGCTTATATTTTTAAGCCCTTCCCAAAAATTCATCCCGCGCTCACCGCCAGCCCATTGCTTTCAATGGAGCCGGCTGTATTGCCGGCTCCATTGAATTGCAATGGGTTGGACAGCACTCCTTTGATCGGGGCCTTTTCCCCGAAAACGCTGCTAGCAGCAGATTTTTCGGGCGATTTTTCGGCCCCGGTCACGCGACATGTGCGCATCCGACATGTGATCCGCAAATTGCGGCAAAAAACGGTCGTCTGACCGAGGCCTCAGTGTTTCTATCAGTGCTTTCCTTTTCTGAACTTTGGACTACTACTGTGTTTTTTTTTGTTACCCCCAATGTCTGACCTGGGCTTGTTTATTTGTTTATTCTGTCTTGCACTGTCCTCTTATATTTCCTTTCCTCTATATAACACCTAGAGACACATAGGGAATCAATTTAGGTTCCAGATGTTGGGTTGCCCTCTTTGGGATGGGTGCTCTGCTTTTGGCAGGTCCAGTCAGGGCAGATCAGGGAACGATCCTCAGTCTTATCTCCATTTCTACCGCCATCAGTTGTCTTGTGTTGGGTGTTTAGTAACTTGGAAACCCACTGAGTTCTCTATGTCAGTTATATCCTGTCCCTGTTCCCCGTTTCTGAATCTGTTGGTCGGTTTCCTCAACATGACTAGATGGATGTGACACACAAAATCCAGCTGATATATCCCACAATGGGTGTTACCTCTTCAGAGTTGTGTTCTTGGACTGAAGGGACAATGCTATGTTAGTGCTAACTTTTTGAAGCCAAAAATATCCATCCATATCGCCTTTCTTATCACCTCACCTATGTAATATTCTAGAAAATGTGTTAAATCTGACAGTGCCATTGAGACAGTTGTAGCACCCAAAATTAATAATGTAGATAATGTTAAGCCAAGCATTTTAAAAAGGAGTCTGTCATGAATCTTGACTGTGCCGAACAGCTAACAGTCCTAAATAGAAGACATGGAAAGCATTTCAGACATATCTTTGGGTATGGTTTTTGTCACTGCATGACTGAAAAAAGGGAAGTTTTAATCTAATGCATTGCCACTACCGAAAGTGCCCTCTGGGCACTCCATAACACTTAAAGGGGTTGTCTCGCGAAAGCAAGTGGGGTTAAGCACTTCTGTATGGCCATATTAATGCACTTTGTAATATACATCGTGCATTAAATATGAGCCATACAGAAGTTATTCACTTACCTGCTCCGTTGCTGGCGTCCCCGTTGCCATGGCTCCGTCTAACTTCGGTGTCTTCTTGCTTTTTTAGACGCGCTTGCGCAGATCTATCTTCTCCATTCGGCTCGGCTCGGCATCACCGGCATTTTGGCTCCGCCCCCTTGTACGCGTCATCGCGAAGCTCCGCCCCCATCACATGTGCCGATTCCAGCCAATCAGAGGCTGGAATCGGCACATGTGACGGGGGCGGAGCTTCGCGATGACGCGTACAAGAGGCCGGGCCAAAATGCCGGTGATGCCGAGCCGAATGGAGAAGATAGATCTGCGCAAGCGCGTCTAAAAAAGCAAGAAGACACCGAAGTTAGACGGAGCCATGGCAACGGGGACGCCAGCAACGGAGCAGGTAAGTGAATAACTTCTGTATGGCTCATATTTAATGCACGATGCATATTACAAAGTGCATTAATATGGCCATACAGAAGTGCTTAACCCCACTTGCTTTCGCGAGACAACCCCTTGAAGTGTTCTTGCCGCTCTGCAGTAAGTGCTCCAAAACCCCACTCCTCTACTTTTGAGTGATGGTTGTATTGTCCATCCAGAAGACCTTTACAGTTGTCACTCAAAAGCTGAATCATTGTTTTATTGCATGAACTATCTAAAAAAGTAGAGGCTCTAAAACTATAACAGCCATGAACCAAATGGGGTCCTATCCAGCCCCTGAGTAAACACAGGATTTCCCAAATTTAGTTAGATGGGGAATAGGTGGATGTGGGATAGGTATAGTAAGATATCATTTTATGGAATAGAGAAACCCCAATGAAACCCCAATTTTTAGGGTTAATGTAGTAGTAGGGTGTTTGACAGACATTACAAGGGTTTAGTCACAATCCAATATAGTATTTACAGAGAAGTAGAAATAAAAAAACACCAGCTAACCATCCTGTTGAGAAGGAATGCCATTTCAGGAGTACAAATTTGCATGGACCAAATGGGGTAACCGCTGGGATGATACCGCAGACTAGCTAGGTGTTGAAGTTCTATGTCACATGGCAGGGGGGTGTTGCTAACCTGATGTCCCTGTGTTCCAATGTACCTTTTTGTCACTAGTGACGTAGAATTCCCTGCCTAGCAGGGAATGCCGGGCTATTGCCGAGACTGCACATGCACTCTATCTATACTATTGTCGTGAGACAGCACTCATGCGCAGTCTCAGCAATAGCACAGCATAGGGGTCGGCATTCCCTGCTAGGTGGTGAACTTTACGTCACTACTGACATAGCATACATTGACCTGCAGGAAGGGGAATGCAGAGAATGGATGCTTCGTCACCAAAAGAAGAATCGGCCGGCCAGAGGTCACGTGACCTGGGGGACTGCAGCAGCCAGGAGAAGATCGGTGAGTAGAAGATGCAGTAAGAAAATTAACAGAGTGGAATAGGTAAGTATTGACTTTTATTTTTAAAAGACAGAGCCCCTTTAAAGGGACTGTACCACAATAGAGTTTTATCACCTATCCTAAAGGTAAAAACGTAATATCTAAAACTACAGCTGATCCTGAGAATAGGGGTCCTGTGTGCCCCCTGTTCTCATCACAGTGGGCTTAATATACATACTCACAGTGATGTCAGATTGAATGGAGCAGTGGTCGCTCATGTGTGATGCTACTCTATTTATTTTAATGGGGCTGACAGAATTAGAAAAGTACAATTGATTGGCTAGCTCTGACAATCCCATTGAGAATAAATGGAGTGGCATCACATTTGTGCGACTTCTGCTCATTTCAGTCTAAGTGAGAAGGAGAAAGGGACATCGGTCCCCAATTCTTGGGATAGATGGAGGCTCAACGATGAGTTCCTTATCAGGCTTTTATCACCTATTCATAGGATAAAAGCCTACTGTGGCACAGCCCCTTTAAGAGTGTAGGGATAAGCTAGTGCTAGGCTCCTGGCTGCCACAGCAGCCGATTGGCACCCCAAAATCATCTTGCATAGGGTAGTGGGTATGGGATGACAGAGAAAACTCCCCTTTCTGTTTTACTACTTAGATATCAGGGTCACTATTTACTAGCTTCAATCCTGGCCATTGTAGGCTGGTGCCAGCTGCATAACCCTGATGCCACCTGACACTTGTGTAGTAGGCTCAGCTCTTGAGCCGACTGCATGTACTCCCCTCCCACATGTGACATAAAAGTACATCACAAATAAGAAGGTACTCTTTATTAAACAATGCCACGCTTGCCCGTAGATTGTGTTTCATTCTACAGCTCAGCTCCATTGTAGTGATTAGTCTTAGTGAAAAAATATCCCTCTCCATTAATTGTATGTATCTTTTTCTACATAAGGTTCTCTTCGAAATCTGAGTGAGAAAACAGAGTTGACACTTTTTACTTTCTACAACCAAAATATTTATTAAGGTGCTTCTACAAACTTCAAATAAAGTTACAAAAAATTAATGTTATACAAAATAAATCCTCTAGCTATATTGCACATTGAAAGCAATTATTGCTCTAGCATTAAATCATACTAATGAATTACTCTACTATGACTATCCCCAAAAGCATGCTAGAAAATCATGTGTTCCTTTCCAGGTCCCAGCAGCGAGGAAAAAGAACTTGTGGTATATCTTAAAACTCCTGGTTAGTTTTTAGATCACAACCGTGTCATTTTAAGAACAAAAGGCCTTCCTTAGCAACCATGGGGGATAGGTATGGTTCAGAGACATCCCATATGCACACACATAGCTTTGCCTTCCAGAGCTTATCTTTCTGGTCACTCTTGCGGGGATTGGCAGCTTGCTAGTATGTCTTTGGAGTTGATTAAGGCTACATTCACATGGGGAAGCGTGATATCGGGCCGAGAAACTCGGGCTGATATCATGCTTGCCAACATGCATTTTTTATGCCAATGCAAGACATTTTTCATTCACAAAAGCCTTGCATCGCTTCTATGAAATTGTGATCCTCAGGCACATGTTTCATGCATGTCAGAGGATTGCAAGTGCCATGCTATGTCTTTTAGGCCTTGTTCAGACGGGCAACAAAGTCATGTAATTTTGATTGCTACAATGCTACAAATCACATGTATGTGAAGCCCATGCATTCCTATGGGTTGATTCACACATGCAATGTTTTGTAGCATGCCATGTCCCGATACAAAAACCTTGCAGGTCCCGCGATATGCACACGACTTGTGAGGTTTTCTAGCCAATGTTTCCCTATGCAGCCTTCTGCGATTTTGGTGTGGTGCGGTGCAACTTTGACAGTAGGAAATCCTACTGTCAAAGCCTTAACCTAAGCCCTAACTGCAGGAAAAACATATTTTAAAAATATACATCACCTTAGAAGCGCTGTGAGCCTGGCCGCATCTTCTTCCTGACACTATTCTCCTTCATCTCTTCTGTCCGGGGATTTAAAAATCCCCGCCTCCTGGAAGCGCTGCCTCTGATTGGCTGACACTTAGTCAATCACAGCCAGTGCTCGATGAACCAATCACAGCCATTCATCGAGCGTTGGCTCTGATTGGCTAAGCATCAGCCAATCACTGCCAGCCACTGCCAGCGCTTCCAGGAGGCAGTGATTTTACAACTCCCAGCCAGAAGAGATGAAAAACAGTGCCAGACCAGGGAGAAGATGCAGCGGAGCACCAGACAACGCTTCTAAGGTGGTGTATACTTAAAAAAAAAAAATTCTGCAGTTAGGGCTTATTTTTGGGGTAGGGCTTACATTTCAAACTTCCCCTGCCCTGAAAATCCTCGCATGTGGTGCTACAAAGTCACGTGACCTTGAAGCGCTACAAAATCGCGGAATCACCACAAGAAACCGCAGCGATATTGCATAGACCAGCGATGCGATATCGCTGCAATTTTCTCGCGCCGATGCCATGTCGCCCATTTGAACGAGGCCTTAAGGTCACATTAAAAACAATGGGCGTGTCTCGCAACACACAAAACCCATGCAAGATTCTCGCCCATGTAAATAAGCCCTAACTCTGTTGTTTGAGACCATTCAGTTAACCCTTTTAGTGCCAGAGCAATGCACCTCAATGTGTGAATTCTACAGTATATCTTCATGATTTATCAATTAGGACTAAGCCTAATCCCCTTTAAAAATTTCAGGTCTAGCTTATATCCATAAGAGCAATTCACATACATGCTCTTTCGTTACTATACCCCAAAACCTCCCAAAAAATTTCCAGTTTTTCTTTAGTCAATTAGGACCCTGATAGGATTTAATTACAGTTATCCAGTTCTTTCCAGAAGGAGCTCACATCAAAGAAAATCTACATTTTTCATTCTATCATATTAATCTTTGCATGTAATAGCAGACTAATATTTGCCTTTTTATATTGCTATGGTCTCATCGGTTACAAAAGGCTTTGCAACTATAACTGCAATGCTGAATTATATTAGAAAGTTTAAGAAGAAACTGCAGTATTCAATGACAAAGAAAATGGGAAATGCTGCATTTTTGGCTAAATTCTAGAAGTCTTACATTGTTGAGTATATTAAAAAAACTGCTGCTTGTGTAAAATCTTATTTATCATCAGTCAAAGTATATTAGGTCTTTTGAAGCAATCTGTCAGCAAATTTCATTTAGTTAATTATTGCCAAAATGAAATAATTATCTTAAAGTTCTCTTGTATAAACTTGTGTTTTAGAGTAAATTAAAAGAGACACTATAAATTATAAATGCAGCGATTTCTATTAAAATAAACAAATTAAAGAAGCCAAAGAACAGTTCAAAAACAATGGTTAACACTGTGGCGTCATTACAAATGTAGCACCAACATATCCCACAGTACTTTACTACTCAGTGGGTACAGATAAAATCAGATACCGCATACAGTAGAAAACCAAAAAATAGTTTGAACAATAGAAGTGAGGGTCCTGCTCACAAGAGTTTACAATTTATGAGGAAATAGGAGGGAGGGGGGGGGGGGGACGACACAAGAGGTACCAGTGCTTGTTCTATACAGTAGTCCAGCCATCTATTATAGAAACAGGGTAGTATGTGCACAACTGCATGAGCTGATCATCAGCCAATATCTATGTATGTACAGATATGAAGTGCAGTGGGGTGTATGGAAGACAGTTGGATGAAGGGGCAGGGTGCTGAGGAGTCGTGTAGAAGAAGGGTAAATGGAAAAGAGTTAGATTACGGAAAAAGGTAAGCCTCCCTAAAAAGATATGTTTTTAGGGCATGCTTAAAGCTGTGGTGTTGGGGATTAACTTGATTGCCTGGGGTAGCACATTCCAGAGAACTGGTACAGCTCAGGGAAAAGGTGAGATAGGAGTGTATTGTTTGGATTAAGGAGGACCATAAGGATTGTCACAGTGCAGAGGGATCAGCCCTATTCTCTTTGCACAAGAAAAGACTAGAAGCAATGGGATGACACTGAAGGGAGGAGACACAGATTAGATATTAGAAAAAAACTTTCTGACAGTGAGGGTGATGAATGAGTGGAACAGGTTGCCACGGTAGGTGGTGAATTCTCCTTCAATGGAAGTCTTCAAACAAAGGCTGGACAGACATCTGTATGGGATAATTTAGTGATCCTTCATTGAGCATGGGGTTGGACCCGATGACCCTGGAGGTCCTTTCCAACTCTACCATTCTGTAATGCAAGATCACTTCATTAATGAAGAAGATCAATAGGATGACATACAGAGATGAGGTAGGAGACATAGGGCAATGCAGTACTGTGGAGAACTTTATGGATGAGAGTGCTGAGTTTAAACTGTATTCCATAGTGGGTGGGCAACCAGTGCAATGACAGGTACAGAGTGGAGGCATCAGTGTAGCAGTTGGACAAAAAGATGAAGCTGGATGCTGTATTCAGGATAGGAAGGAAAGACAGATTAGTAGGGAGTTGCATTCATCAAGCTGTGAATGGATCAGGGCAACAATAACCATTTTTGATGTCTCCACAGTGAGAAAATGTCACATTCTGATGATGTTTTTGAGGTGCATCTGACATCAGCATGCAAGTGATTGAATATAGGGAGTGAAAAAGATTGACCAAAAGACAGCAGGCAAGCTGCATAGGAGTTATTGTATCAACACACTGAAATTCAAATATGAGGTTTAGGTAGTTTTGGAGAGATTCAGTTTCAGGTAAAAAAGGACATTGTGTTATAGACAGTGGGCAGACAATATAAGGTGTTCTGTAGTAATAAAGGGCTGAAGGAAGAAGTACATAATTGAGTGTCATTGGTGTAAAAAAGGAACTGAAAGCCAAATCTGCTAATAAGAGGCTGCAGTGTCATCGTCTGCACTCCTGTGATCAGAAATCATATACTGGGCACCATGATGCCAGGAGTTTGGAGACCGGATAATGCAGCCTCTGATTGGCTGATATGGTCATGTGTTCCATAAGCCGACTACCTGATAGTCATCGCCGAATCCTATCGGCGACTGTCAGCTGCATTTGGGAATTCCAAAAGAGGTGAGTATGCTTGTATTTTTTTTTTTTTACACAGGGCCCAGCTGGGGGACAGGGCTTTTTCCTAATGACAAAAGCCCTTTAAGAAAGCCCCAACAGTAAGAGTAGACGTATATATACAAAATGCTATACTGAATGAGCAGAGAGGTAGGGATAAAACCAAGACTGAGCAATATCCCGAAGGCCAGTAGAATGTGGCATACTGAGAAGGAGTTGGTGATCTACAGTGTCAAGTGCTGCAGAAAGATCCACAATAGTCAGTAGAGAATAGTCTGCATTTTACATTTTATAGAAACTCCTATATCTTTTGAAATAGTTTCTACTTTTTTTTACATTAAAAACAAAAATAAAATTGGCAATTCAATCCATAAATGGTCCTTCAGAATTTACTTCAAACTTATTACTACTATGTCGGAATCTCTTATTGCACTATGTATCATTTTCCAATAGAGTTCACTCCATATGTGTGCTGTAATGCATTTTCTCACCCTCTGCCATCTGCTTTAAACCTTATTGAGTTGAACTGGATATTTAAATCAGTCAGTCCTTTTTACTTGATATTAATGTTCCCAAGAATGACCCCATTACAATCCAACAGTTTCTTACAGCAAGCCAATCCCAATTATGTCACTGTATCACTGTATCAAAATTGATGAAGTTGGGTTAGGTTCACACTAGCAGATTTTTAACTGATCTACTTTTATTAAAATGGAAATCAAAAAATGGAAGTCTAATAGAAAGCATCTGTAAGCTCTCTGCTAACATACATTTTTCCACATGCAAAAAGGGAGGAGACACAGCCTAGGTATTAGGAAAAACGTTTTGACAAGGTGATCAATGAGTGGAACAGGTTGCCATGGGAGGTGGTGAGTTCTCATTTAATAGAAGACTTCAAACAGAGGCTGGTAAAATATCTGTCTGGGATGATTTAGTGATCCTGCATTGAGCAGGGGGTTGGACCCAAAGACCCTGAAGGTCCCTTCCAACTCTACCATTCTATGATTCTAAAAGGTGGTGGTAGTGCTACCGCTTCAATTAATCTGGCTCAGTGCCTTGCAATGCTTGGGTCCTAGGTTCAAATGTTATCCAGCGCAACATCAACTTTGGATAACTCGATACAGCTATCACCCTTGGTCAGATTTCATTCTACAACTTCAGCACTGCAAGGCAGCAATGGTAACCACTGATCTACATTCATTTAAGAGGCACCATCACCACCATGCAGAAAATAGTCAAAATTAGAGATGCAAATGCATTGTTTTCAAGTTCAATCCATCTCCCACTGAGTACAATGCAATAAAAAAGGATCCATCAGACAAGAATAAGACAATACTCCTCTTCCAAAACTCCATGCATGATTTTTTTTATAATTTAGCAAAACCTAAAGTTTAAAGGAAAAATAGATGCACAGTTTTTAATATTCTATTCTGTATTAAGTCTCCTGGGTTCTGATTAGACCAGCAAGTTCCATCCGTGTGTGTGTATGTATGTGTATATATATATATATATATATATATATATATATATATATATATATATATGTATATATATATATATATATATATATATATATACACACACCACTGAATGGAATTTAATTGCTATAATAGCAAAAGACGCCCATTGGACTGCGGCCAAACACAAAGAATTGAACTTATTACTCTGAACGAATGAGTTGCACTTGTGACAGGTAAGCTCGAAGTGGTCAGTAGAATGCAGCATGACTTCTGGCTCCTGACCTGTGGTTAGCTGACCATGCACTGTTCATCTATTACTATACTTGTGGGCACTCTAAAAGCAAAGTTGAGTCTGGAGCTTTTATTTTTAGGCTTAAAAAAGAGAGTAATCAAGACACCCCCTTCCTCCCCCAAATATGTTCCCATATGCCCCATGTCTTGTTGTGACCTGCACCTGCACTACATGTTTCTTTATATTTGTGACCAATAAAGTCCTATAGAAGTGATCTACAACGGCTAGCTCTGGTGTATCCATCTGGTTAATATACAGAAGTGCACTTGTAGTGGTGGGATAGGTTTCTGTTCCTAACAGAGCCTCCCTTCAGTGAGATAAATCATTTCTCAATTGGTTTAGTTACACTTAAATTCTACACCCTGAATCTCTATCCCATCACTTTTTTTGGTTTTTGTCCTTATATACTTTTTTCGGGTCCATACTGGACTACGAATATTCAGGACTAGTGCTCTCCATTTTCTGGATATCTGAGATGAGGTAAAAGTAACCAACACATACACATTTTACAGATGACCTTGTCTCTCAGGTGTGGGGGATTATTCATTCCTCTGCGCAACCCAGGTGAGTTCTTGTTATACATTGCATCGAGGGCTGCCATTTTCCTTGTTTTCTTATATTGCAAGAGTCAAAAATAGTATTTACTTACATATTTTAATACTTTGGCCTTAATGACATTGGGTACTCTCTGTGGTATACTTTATACTTATGTCTGATATACTTCAGCTGGTATTTCCCTCCATTCATCCTGTAAACATCTGTTGAGTTTTTTAAAGAATATACTGTAGACACTGTTCATATTTCCTGATCCAAAAGATGTTCAGTAGGTTCAGGTTGGGACAGTGCAGACCAGTCCAATCGTGGAACATCCATATTCTTAAACTATCTAAAATTATGTTTCATTTGTGACAAGGTGCGTTGTCTTGTTAGAAATATTTCTGACTATTTCCAGAGTATAAACATAACAATGTGTAAAGAAAAGCTGCGCTTCTAGATAAATGTGAAGAGAATAATCTTGTCACGTCTACCTAGAAGTGCAGCTTTTCTTTCCACATTGTTATATTTATCTCCACAACCGCGGTACGAGTTTACCCTAGGTATTCGGCTGATGCTCTCTCTATCACCAAAGGCAGGGATCCAGTAATGTTACTTATCCAAATAAGGCTCAACTGGACTTTTGGTGTGTGAGGGTCTATCCGTTAAGCGGACCCCCTTATACTAGGACCTTTTTTAATCATTCTTTTTTTCTAATTGTTGTCGACTGGAATATATCTACACAGGAGTGCAGTCTTATCAATATTTTTCATTTCTAGAATATTGCCACATTGTTGGCAGCATATTGTTCTCTAGAATGTCATGGTACACCGCTGACATTACCAATGGACCGATAACCCATGGACTATAACCAATGGACCGAGACGGTGCCACGTAATACATCCCCAGACCATAATAGAACCTCTGCAGCCCCTTCCCCATTGAGTAACATAAATTGTCATATACTCCCCCTCCCTGCTCCCACTGTGTCCCACAGACAGTGCTTGTTCCCCTGCTCCAGTCTCTGTTTACAGCTGAAGTCCCACCTAGTCTACCGGATATCACAGCCAATAACAGAGCTCAGCAATCGGAGAGAAGTATGTTTCCAATATGTCAATTGCACTTATTGTGATTATTGTACACGGTAATAAAGTTTCTATTTTACCGTATTCTACATACCCCAAATTTCTGCTCCTATGACAGTGTTCCCCAACCATTGGCTTAGGAGCCACATGTTCCTCTTTGGCCTTTTGCATGAGATCACTGTTGCGACCATAGGATGTCACAAAACTTAGTAGAGTAAAAACAATATAAATGGAAGTTAATATAACCCTGGCATATCTGTAATATATAAACAGGCTTCGTCACTAAGGGGTTAAGCCCTTCCATACCCATAAAAATTGTTGTAAGTGGATCCAGTTTTTTGGGAGATCTGTCGACAGCAGATAACCAATATTTACAGACAGCTTTATTTGTATTCATGTCCACAATCAAAAAATGTGCTTTCTTCAACATATCAAATACACCATGCAAAGTAGAAATACATCAGTTTCAAGGATCCCTTTAAAGCATTATTTAGGGTAATTTAAGAACTTTGTGGAGCCAATGTATAACATCAAAAAGAAAAGTGTTGATTTTAGAAAGTCTGATGCATTTCAAGTTACAAAATAATGGGATGTTTGAAGAACGACAGCTCAACTTCACTATTCTCTAATTAGCTTGTAACATAGTACTTGCTGCTGAAGGGGACATCTCTAAAAGCATAAGCAGCTGCAATATCAATTTCAGTCTTTTCTATGGAAGCCATATTTCCTTTAATTACTGCTATTATGTGTTTCTGTCTAACTAAAGATGCATTTACTATATCAGTATATTAGCATACATAATAGATCTTGGTTTCCATGGATTATTATGGTCAATCAAGTTACAACTACTTATCTGTCTACAAACCACTTGATTTCAGGTCATATGGGAAGACTGATTTTTTAACATTGGGGCCTTTTTTTTAGCAATGTTAGATATGTTCTACATCCCGTGGCTCGGTGGCTAGCACAGCTACCTTACAGTGCCAGTGTCCTGGGTCAAAATCCAATCATGGGCAACATCTACATGGAGTTTGTACATTCTCCCCGTGTTTGTATGGGTTTCCTATAGGTACTCTGGTTTCCTTCCACACTCCAAAAACCTACTAATAAGCAATGATAAAACCAAATCACCATGGGAACATGGCCCAACGTAAGTGAAGACAGTCTGTACAGTGCTGTGGAATACCCTGTTTCCCCGAAAATAAGACGTGTCTTATATTAATTTGTGCTCCCAAATATGCGCTACGTCTTATTTTCAGGGGGTGTCTTATTTTTTAATGAAGAAGAATTCACATTTATTATTTAACAAAAAAAAATGAACAATTGTAATCAGGGATGGTATTGCAGCTTCCAGCCACCAGGGGGAGCTCATCACAGCAGACGTGTACAGCAGGAACAGAATGTACAGTATGGCATTTTCCGGCCAGCAGGGGGAGCTCATGACAGCACACTCGTACAGCACAGCAGGGACAGGATAACGGTGACAGGAGAAGGGGTAACGGCAGACTGTCTGCAGATCTACCGATACATCTGGCAGTAGGAGACAACGGGGATGGCAGCAGGGGACGGGCCTCTTGACTTGCCTGCACATTTACAAGCGATGGCCGCGGAAGGGAATATCGGGATCGGCGGCAGGTGACTGTCTTCATGTCCTGCATGCAGCTGCTCTGCAGCGGACGGTGAAGGTAGGGGACAGCGGCGGCGGGCTAAAAAGCATCACAGCTGCATGCTCTGGTGTTCTGTTTGGCGGGCATGCTTACATACAAACACACTTTACTATGCCTTACTATCAGGGGGTGCCTTATATTTGGGACATCTTCAAATGTCTTACTATGTCTTACTTTCCGGGGGTGCCCTATTTTCGGGGAAACACGGTATGTATGTACTATATAAATGAACAAAGTAATAAAATATGAACTGCTTTAAAAGTACTGTAGCATCCCCGTGTACATTATTGGGATCCATTGAGTGCCATTAAGATCCATTGTATTATGGATTGGGCACTGCATTGTAGTTTTAACGCTAACACTAGGGTATTCCAGGGTACGAGGCAATTCTAAATATTGATACAATGTATTATTAAAAGGGTGGCAGAGTGATTACCAAAGTAGAAAGAGCACGGTCGGATTAAGGCTGCCTACAGTACAGAGTAGTTCACCTATGATGCCATCTACTGCGGCGCGACAATGCTTCTGCATATTTAAAAGGTGCAAGCTATTATAAACTATGCTGCACTTTTTTGCCCCCATAGGAAATAATGCAACCTTTTCTGACTCTGTAATTTTTTAATGTCCTTTTTCGGCCCCTATATCGATGCCCCTCTTTTGCCCCTGTAATAGATAATGTCACCATTTCTGCCCTCATAATAATGCTACCTTTACTGCTCTCATAATAATGCCCTGCAATAAATAATGCTCCAGCCACGAGTCTAGCGCGGGACTGGAATCTCGTGTTGTAGCCACTTACGGGAGGGTAGCGTGGTCCAGGAGTAGGTGAGGTCTGGTTCACTAGATGGCAGTGCAGTACAGTGGGTTCAGCAGAAGAATAGTCAGGAGGTATAGCCAAGGCCTGGTACACAAGATGGTGGTGCAGCACAGAGGGTTTAAGCAGTAACGTAGTGAAGAGGAATAGCCGAGGTCTGGTACGCAAGATGGATGATCAATTGTAGAGGAGCAGGTTTGTGAGAGGATAGCTTGGTTAAAGGCACAGGGCACAATAAACACGCAAGGAAGGAGGGAACAGGGCCAGGTTTATATAGGAGACTCATTTCAAGACACAGGGTGGACTAGACATGAAAGACACAAAGCCAAGACCTGGAACAGGAGACAAGGAAGGAGGAACACAAGTCTAGGAATAGGAAAGACTGCTGAATAGCTCAGTATGAAGGGCTGTCGCTCAGGGTGCTGGAGATCGCAGGTTCGAGTCCCTCTTTAACCCCATAATAAATACTGCCTCTTTTCTGCCCCTTTAATAATGCTACCTTTTCTGCCCTCATAATAATAGCTCCTTTTCTCCCCCTGTAATTAATAACTCCACTATTCTACCCCTGTTAATGTCCCCTTTTTTACTGGTGAAAAAAAAATCAACAACCTACCCATCTGACCTTACCTGTATTATATTCTGCTTAAAAAATATAAACACCTGGTATAATCTATTATGCAAAGTTTGAAGAAATGTGTGCATATTCCTACTACGCACTCCCAGCTCAGCTGATACAGTATTTTTCCTACTTTCTGAATTGATCTGAGCAAAATTTGTTTTTACCAACGGGCCATCAAAGTTGCCATGACAACGAGTACAGAGTTCATTTTATTCACCAGAGAACACGTAGTTATACCGTCGCTGTATGTTAAAGGACGTTACCCTCCTCATTATTACCATCACTTCAAAAACACCGGACCTAGTCGAATATTAAGCAAATGCTGATTAAAATCAAGCCAACATCATAAACACATAGCAGCCTCACTCTTTGATATCAGTTTCTTCAGGATTATTAGCAATTATATGTTAACAACACACATGATATTTACAGACAAAGCTAAAGGAAAGTTCGCCAGTTCTGTCTGACATGGATTTCAGTATTCTGAACTCTTCAGCATAAAACATATATATTGGGCCTAGTAAATAAGGTTTTCATATGGGCCCTGGATATTCTATATGCCATTCACATTTTAGCTTTAGTACTTCAGTGGTTAAAAAATAAATAAAAAAAGGGGTTTTCAGACAATATCCATTGATCGGTCGGGTCCACCACACTGTAGCCCGGCCAATCAGCTCTTTGAACACCCACTTGTGTTTTGGCCGGCACTGGTAATTGCAGGTACAACTCCCATAGAAATTGCCCAGAAAGCCCCTTTAAGGCTGGTTGATATAGGGCCTTATGGCTCTAGTACAACATTGAGTTGCTACTAGAGATGAGCGAGCATACTCGTCCGAGCTTGATGCTCGTTTGAGTATTAGGGTGCTCAAGATGCTCGTTACTCGAGACGAACACAACGCGGTACTCGTCTCGATTAAACGAGCACTGACCATTGAATTCAATGGAGCCGGCAATACAGCCGGCTCCATTGAAAGCAATGGGCTGCCGGCGAGCGCGGGATGAATTTTCGGGAAGGGCTTAAAAATATAAGCCCTTACCTGAAAATCATCCTAAAATGTGTAAAAAAAAAAAATATGTCAGCATAAAGATCGTTCTCCTCTGCCACAGCTGTAACAGCTGTGGCAGAGAAGGACGATGTTAGCCCATTGAATTCAATGGAGCCGGCAATACAGTCGGCTCCATTGAAAGCAATGGGCTGCCGGCGAGCGCGGGATGAATTTTTGGGAAGGGCTTATAAATATAAGCCCTTACCTGAAATTCATCCAGAAATGGGTAAAAATAAAAAAAAAATTTATTCATGAATGGGTGTGAGTGAGAGCTGCCTCTGATTAGTGAGGCTGTGACCAATCAGAGGCAGCTCATTAAGCAGGCGGGGATTTTAAATCCCCGGCTGCTGAATACTACAGAGAGCAGTTCAGGAGAACTGCCGGCCAAATGCGGCTGAAGTCCGGCTTCAGCGGAAAGGTGAGTATACATTTTTTTTTATTTTTACACATTTTAGGATGATTTTCAGGTAAGGGCTTATATTTTTATATATTGCCGGCTCCATTGAATTCAATGGGCTAACATCGTTCTTCTCTGCCACAGCTGTTACAGCTATGGCAGAGGAGAACGATCTTTATGCTGACATAAATTTTATTTTTTATTTTTACACATTTTAGGATGATTTCCAGGTAAGGGCTTATATTTTTAAGCCCTTCCCGAAAATTCATCACGCGCTCGCCGGCAGCCCATTGCTTTCAATGGAGCTGGCTGTATTGCCGGCTCCATTGAATTCAGTGGGCTAACATCGTTCTTCTCTGCCACAGCTGTTACAGCTGTGGCAGAGGAGAACGATCTTTATGCTGACAGTGCGGGGGGAGGGGGGGTCTCACTCTTGCCGCTATTGTGGCTTAATAGCGGGACCTGGGAACTTGAGATGCAGCCCAACATGTAGCCCCTCGCCTGCCCTATCCGTTTCTGTGTCGTTCCCATCACTTTCGTGAATTTCCCAGATTTTCACAAATGAAAACCTTAGCGAGCATCGGCGATATACAAAAATGCTCGGGTCGCCCATTGACTTTAATGGGGTTCGTTACTCTAAACGAACCCTCGAGCATCGTGGGAAGTTCGACTCGAGTAACGAGCACCCGAGCATTTTGGTGCTCACTCATCTCTAGTTGCTACAATACAGAAACAGGAAGTGTTGGCCTCATGGCATAAATGAAAAATCTAACCCGAGTGCCATGTCAATACCTTCCAACTGATTACTAGAAGAATATTAATGTTATCTCTATTAGTTTACAAGGAGAATAGAAAGATGGCCGGGGTAGCTTTCCAATGTTTGATTGCACAAGGCATGAGGCAATGCCATACAGGTAGATAATTTTACTGGGCATGGAGTTGGCGATTTTAGTTTATTTTCACATCTTTCTATTTCACAGACACGTTTTTCTACTGATTGGCTATACTTTTGGAACCATAGATACATTGTTTTCACCAAGTGTTTTTGATCTACTGCAAAAGATGGAGAATTTACACTGCCAGCGACATACCAGGGTATAAATACAATTTTGTAAAGGGGGTTGAGGGAATTTATGGCTAGAAACATAGTTTATGTACACATACAGAAAAATACACCCAGTGACACAAACATATACAGTACATTTATTTGCGCATACACCCACTTTTTGATTCTTGCACCAGCTTTTTGCTCTTGCTAATAACTGCTGTGGGCTGATACAGAAAATTATTTTCATCTAGCATCAATAGGACCTGATAATCTGACATACTGATGAGAAAAACTATTAAAAACTTCACTTTTTAGGAAGAAAGTCAAAATAAAATGTTATATAGTGGGGCTGAGAAAATTAGAGCTACAACACACTCTTGTGGAAGCTGTCTAAGGGCTCGGTTAGATGAATGATTTTTTTAAGCGCATGAATAGCCGGGCTAAAAAAAATCACAAATCGCTTGTAGAAAAATTGCGTGAATGGGTGTATTTACACTCACATGTCCTACCTTTTGCAGGTGCAATTTTTTTAAGTGCTTCTAAAGACACCTGAAGACAGCAGTCTCTCTGCAGTGCCGGAGGAAAGAACATGTGACCGGCTTCATTGCCGGTCATGTGTTCTTTCCTCCGGCGCTGCAGAGAGACGGCCATCTTCAGGTACGTCCGTCTCCTTCCTGCAGTCACACGGGCGCATGGGCGCCGGTGTACGGATGCCGATGCGCCCGTGTGACTGAGCCCTAAGAGTGTGATGCTAGGCTAATTTTCCATGGCTCGCCCTGCAGACCCCAATTGGTTTACTCTAGTCAGTCCTCAGCTTATGGTTTACAGTATATCACAGTTCTGAAAAAAAAACTAATTATTAGATGTTGCATCAAATGAATTTCTCTGTACTATAGAATTTGTTATTTTTATCCAACATCTCTCTAACACAATTTCATTTATAGAGAGCTTATTTGTAAGCCTTATGATATATCATTGTATGGGGTTGACAGATGCCAACTGTGTACATATCTACATTGACGATCACAGAAAGTTGTCATTGGAAAGGAAATTTAATGATGCTTACTATGAACATTCCTGTAAGAAAAAACTGTTCTCTCCACTGTATTATAGACACAAGTCGAAATCCCATGGCTCTCCCTCTTGTTTGACTGCGAAGTGATACAACATAGGTGAATTGTAAAGACTTCTAAACGTCTGTATGCTTGTTATTTTCTTGCCTGAGGTCCTAGTAGTAACAGAATAATCTGACCCTGACTTACACAATATTGTTTTCCTTATTATTTGCTGCTTAAGTTGTGGTTGAAGTACTGTGATTGACTACATACAGACATGAGCAGCTCTGGCTTCATTGAATCTCAATGTTGTTTTGGTGCAATCAAGTTTGGGTCATAATTTGAAGACAATTACCAGCGGATATTGTAGATTTGTGGCATTATTAATAACTGTAGTTCTCCGGCTAAACTTGGAGAACGGAACATTATTCTCTTATCATTATACTGTTTCATTAAGAGAAGGCCCTGAAGTGAAGATTGACAGACCCACCAAAGAAATGTAACCCGATGGCCTCAATTACTGCTCATCCCACCAACGTAAAGAGGGAACAAATCAATGTCTCAATGTCAAGATAAGTTTTACTCAGTATTATCCTTGAGATGATAATTGCCTGATACGAAAGCTTCATCCACTTCTTAGAATCTTAATATAAGTAACTAGACTGGGTAAGCCAGTTGAGGTTAAGCTTGAACATTTCTAAATTGTTTTTGCCGTATTTCAAACACTTGTGGCTTAAATACGGATTAATTTTTAACCCACAATGACTTAAATTGTAAAATATTGTTCCTTTTTATGAATTACACAAGACTATTATTGTAGCTAGGGGCAAGGATCGGGGCTCAGGCTGGTGCTGTTGAGTACTTTATGGAAAGTTCAGTATGTGGATGAATGGTGTATGGATGAAAGGTACTGAAAAAAGACAAATAGATGCAAATAGATAAATAAGAGATAAATACATGTAGGTAGCACAAGTGTTTATCTTGAATCATGAGTAAACTAGATGCAGCCCTTGTTAAGTTCCCCTTTAACTACTTGCCACCCAGGCCAGTTTTGGTCTATGAGATCACGCCCAATTTTTAAGATGTTATGTCTAGAGATGAGTGAGCATACTCGCTAAGGGCAATTGCTCGAGCGAGCATTGCCCTTAGCGAGTACCTGCCCACTAGAGAGAAAAGGTTCGAGTGCCGGCACGGGGGAGCGGTGAGTGGCGGCAGTCAGCAGGGGGTATCAGGGGGGAGAGAGGGAGAGAGAGATCTCCCCTCCGTTCCTCCCCACTCTCCCCTGCAACTCCCTGCCCACCGCCGGCAGCCGAACCTTTTCTCTTGAGCGGGCAGGTACTCCCTAAGGACAATGCTCGCTCGAGCAATTGCCCTTAGCAAGTATGCTCGCTCATCAATAGTTATGTCACCCACTTTATATGGTAATAACATTGGAATGCTATTATTTGCTCAGGTGATTCTGAGATCGCTTTTTTTTGTGTCATATGTTACCTTATATCCATGGTAACTTTTGTGTTTATTTAGAAAAAAATTCATAGGTAAATCCGTGTACAAATCTGTGGCAAAATATGTAGCAGAAATATGCAGCTCAGCCTCAGGTTTGTGCCGCGGTTTGTGGAATCCATGTGGAAAAAATCAGTGTCGAATTCTGCCATGTGAACATACCTTTTCTGTGTGTGTAAAGATCATACATACCTATCTCCCTCCCTGGCAGACTATAGTGTAAACTATTATCAAACTTTTTATTTGAAATTAAGTCTGCAAATAGTTAACAGAAAATAACAATTGCAGACCAAGTAAAATTTCAAAGCACACACTTTTCTAACACAATTGCAAATATCATGGCACCTTGTCTTATTGATCACCACTGTATCTATTCAACCATTTTCCCTTAAGTGGGGAAAATTGGCTTCTACCTTATTGTTTTTCTTGTTTGCCTTCCTCTGGATCAACATTGGGGGGGGGGGGGGTAATAGGCTGATCTGTATGGACATTTGTTTTTTTTCGGCCTTACATACTATGATATTCTTCGTGACCACCTATATGCCTTTTTAACGTGGTTATTAAAGGGCCTTAAACCTGCACATATGCCGTTTACAGAAGTGTAGGTTCTACTTTGCATGGGTGTGCTGAACAGGAAAGAGCTGGGGCTCCGCTGTCATCAGACCTCCACTCCCAAATATTTAACAATATTTAGCAATCATGGCACAACATTCAACAGTATTTTTTGATGCATCCCATCATTGTGATGGGGGATGAGGTGCATTGAAAAATGTTTAAATGCATAAAAATAGAACTGTCAGTTAGAAAAGCCACGTACGAGCGCTGGTCTGCAAGGCCCCATTAAAATCAATAGGAACATTGTACTGCGATTAGCGTGGCATTCGGAAAAAGCATCCTAAGGCTTAAGTGGTATAATAATTCTTGGTGACTATAGCACATGTGATGTTGTACTTGCTTACATTTTGCAAACAGATAATTAACAACATCCAACTCACCTGGTCAAGTATGTGTTTGTGCCATAAAGACCACACCTAGACCATGTAGTCTTAATTCATTCTCACCACACCTGTTGTTTGTCAAGGGCTCTGTATCTCGCTTACTCCTCATGACTACATCCAAAAGGCAATTTTGCCACTGGATACAACAACTATGCCTCTGGTTATTCTCTGAAGTCCTCTGAGCTAACTCTATGAAGCTGTTATTACATTTTAGCTGCCTCTCTTCAGGATGTGGCCCACATAGTACATCTTTAGCCATACTCCTTTATGGTACCATCCCAGTCATCTCTCAGACCACTAATAATCACTCTATGACACGTACTCAAGACCTCCACTCTAATTGGAGCAGTGCAGACCTGTGGTAGATGAATGTGGACATCATGTTTTTTATACACTGAATGATCATCACTGCATTAGAAATAGCTACTCAGTAGCAGATTTGTCCACCTTTTTGGGTAATCACAGCTTTTAGATGTTGGGGAACAATTCTACAAGATGGTGAACATCTTCCACATTGAACTCAACTCATGCAGGCTGCAGCAGTTCAGTCAGTTGCTGCACATTTTCCAGATAAGTGGGAGCAAATCTCACAGCCCTTTCCAGCATATACCTAACATGTTCAATAGAGATAAAATCTGGGGAATTTGGGAGCCAAGACAGTGTGGAGAATTATTTGTTGTGTTCCCCCACCAACTCCCTAGTGATCCATGCTCAGTGAAACAGAGAATTGTCCTACTGAAAGATGGCACTGTGATCAGGGAAGACTTCCTGAAGATATGTGTGCAAATGGTCAGCTAACAGATCCCTGTAGCATTCACCAATCAAGGATTCTGGTGGAATGACCAATTGTTTTAGGCCATGGTAGAAAAATTCTCCACAGACGATGACACCACCACCACCAGCCTGTTGAACCCCAACAGTGCACCCATGGGATATGGTTTCTTGCTGTGCATGACAGATTTGTAACCGTATAGTTCAGCATGAATCAGGACCCGTCACTCTAGGCCGCCCTTCTGCCATGTGTCCAAGGTCCATTGAAATCCTTTCTAGATCCAGGCAAAGTGATGTTGGTGATGATCTAGGGTCATCCAGAGCACCTTTGACAGTTTTTGGCTGTTGAACCCCAGATGATACAAGGTATGCCGCATGGTCATTGTGGAAATTTGTCTAACTTCCCCGCAGTTTTACTGCTAGATCAGTTGCTCTGCTGTGGCACATTCTTGTTGAAATACATGATGTGCCACCTGACACTTGCCTCTGCTGTATGATCTTTTGTAAGATGTCCATCTGTAGTTCAACCAGTTTTGGTACACTTTTGATATCATGGCTCGGGAATCGTCAACAAGTGTGACTGTTTCAGAAATACTGGCACAGCACCTCTGGGCACCAGCAATGTGCCCACAGTCAAAGTCACTCAAGTCACAATGTTTACCCATGACTGCCAAATATTGCCTTCTGTTGTGCAATGAAGAGGGCAGCACATTAACTGAGAGTAGATTGTGAAGTGGCCATCAGGTGGTACCACGTTACTGATCTCAGGATGTCGAACACCAGCTGTTCCTAATTTGTGACTGTTCAGTGTAGATTGACTATAGGCTTTTGGTTGGTGCATATACCGTATTGTATGGAACCTCTGCCTGTTTAACCATGTTCATTTACAACATATGTATTTGCGGACATGTCACTGTTAATACAGCAATAGATATTTGTGCTTACCTAAATATAGTAAATCATATTCTAAAAGCACAATTGGAGTGTAATAATGGACAAATCAATTGCGAGTCTTATTCTGCATAATTTCGACAAAGCAAAAAAGAAAATCAAAGAAAAGACTGAAGATCTCAAAGCTTTTCAAGTTGTATCATTGAAGTACATTGGCACTCCAGTGTTTCAGCTTATTACATAATTAATTACTTTGTTTAGTTATACAACATACCCAGCAAAGTTAATTTGGGAAATTGACTGGTAATGAAAACCATGATACTCCCAGGGTTATTTTTCCTCATACTGATATAAATTAATAATAACAAACCTCGGTGCTGCATATCATCTATATTTCATAAATTACACAGATATTCCATGTTGTGCTTTTTTACAGATAGCTATAGTTAAGCAACTTTAATTTCCAGTTAATTGTGATTGGAAATAATATATAAGCGTTATCAAGGGCCTTTAACATGGACAGATGATTGGGAATGCACAGTTGCCCAAATGTTTGTTTACCCGATTGTTTGTACATGTGAAGATTCTGTAAATTATCTGACAAAGTGGCAAATTATAATTTGTCTAACCATTGATTAATATAAAATAAGGTATTTAGCAATGCTTCTGACTCTGTTTTGCATTCAAAAAATGCTGCAGAATTTGCAACGGAATTTTCAGCTACGGAAAATCCACATCTTCGCCCCATGTGAACATAACCTAAACCACTTTAGGAAGTCCAGGCAACGTTTAACAGTCCCTCCATTTTTACAGGCTCAAAAGTAATTGCAAACTTGACTGATAAGCAGTTTCATCATGGCCCGGTGTGGCCTCTTGCCTCATTATTTCACAACAAATTAAGGAGATAAAAGGTCTTGCATTGATTCCAAGTATTGACTTTATATTTGGTAGCTGTTTATAGAAGCTTTAAATATGCAGTCTGTTAGTGCCAAGGAGACAAACTTTAGGCTGAAATAAACAAATCTATCAAAGAGATAGCATCAAGCTTTAAGAGTGCTCAAATCAATGATTTGGTAACTTCTTTAACCCATTAAGGACCAAGCACCGTAAATTTACGGCACTTGGTACTGGGCTTTAATCCCAGGCGATAGTAAAAATATGGCGCGGGATTAAAGCCCCTGCTTCTGCAATCAAGCAGAAGCAGGTGGGGTTGTCAGCTGTTACTCACAGCTGAGAACCCGAAGGAGAAGTGTTTTAACCATTTCTCCTTTCCCTAGTACACAGCGCTCAATGAGTGCTATGTCCTAAGAAGTGAAAGTGGAAGTATAACTTCCACTACGCGAGCCAGCTGAGATTCCTTGGCACAACAGAGCTACAGGGTCATGGCAGACCCTGATCAGCTCTACCAGTGACTATTGTCACTACAGGGGATGTATTCCACTGTAATTGGAGCACCACTATAATGCAGGGGACCCCACATGCATATTCAGTAGGCCAGTGCAGTGTTCTTTAGCTTCCATGGGATATAGGAGCAGATGATCCACTGCACTACCTTTTATTAACGCCTTAATGCTGAACACAGAATCTCACTTGGGCTCCTGATGTTGCTATCTGGACACTAAAGGACTAGCAACTTGTAGCATAGTCCAATAAGTCATGGTACAAATTGTTTAGGGATGATGGTAGGGTTTATGCGTGGTGCAGACCCCATGAAGCTATGAACTCCAGTTGTCAACAAGGCACTGTGCAGGCTGGTGATGGTTCCATACCAGTGTGGGGTGTGTTCTCTTGACATGTGTTGGGTCCACTGATCTGCCTAAACACACCATTGACCGGTGTCCATTTCGTTTCACTGTTTGGTGACCATTCACCCCTTTATGGACTTGTACCCACGCAATGATGGAATATTTAAGCGGAATAATGCATTGTGTCATCATGCCTAAGTTGTCCAGAATTAGTTTGAGGAGCATTCTGGAGAGTTTATAGGAATGGTGTGGCCTGCAAGTTCACCCAACATAAGCCCAATCAATCATGCATAGGTTGTGGTGGAGAGGTCAATTCACACATGAGATCCCATATCTACAAATACAAAGGAGCTATGAGTAGCTATCCAGATGGCATGGCTCAACGTCCCTCCACAAGTCTTCCAATGACTTGTGGAGTTGATAATACATCAAGTTGTTGCACTTTGCTAGGCTAGAGGGGATCCTATACAATATTAGTTCCTGTCCCATGACTTTTGTTACATCTGTGTACCTGCATAGTAAAATTTCTACTGTGAACCAGAGGATTGCATTTTAGAAAGTAATAACTTTTTTAGGAATCCTTAGGTCAGTTATTCCTTCTCACATGAAGTCTAAAACAGTGACCAAGTGTCTATCGACATACCATTCATGCCATCCATCATTTCTATAGAGAAGAATGATGCCACCTGCCATGGCTAATCATCTGGTCTCTCAAAGCCTATCATGTTTAACAGAGCAGTTCAGAAGTACAGCTAGCTGCTGATGGAATTTTTATTTCAATGGAAGTCTGATCTTTGAATGCTAAAAGTCGAAGAGGTTTGAGAATAAAAAGGGTTAACCGCTTAAAGTATTACAATACTTAATTCTCCTATGAGAGAGAGAGAGAATAAACTTTATTTGATAAGTTATACTGCCGTCTTCTCTGCTTTGCCACTCTAATTACATTATCTTTTTTTTTTCCACTGTGCGTCCTCAACCTCTCGGTTCATGTCAGTGGAGAGACGTGACTTAGCCATGCCCGAGTATGAATTCTACAAAGCTGTAATTAAATACTGCAGTCTACCGTTATCCTGTATCTGAGGACGGGATCTGTACATTTTAATGATTTAAATACATTGTTTCTCCAACCTTGGAAATGAAATGGCTGATGGTTTAAACACGGGTGCTGTCAATGACACCTTGGAGTACGTGGCATTAGTTCTTAAGGTTTGCAGTGCAGTTATGAAAATGGTTTTACATTTCAAATGGTTTAATGTTCGCTTCTCTTCCCACTAGAAGTCTCATAAATAGCTGGCGCTGTAATGCTGGTCATTTCAGAAGACATTGTTTCCTCGATTCCATAGCGGAGGATTTGCCTGAGGAAACATCAAACAAAACCTAACAAATTACTGTAATAGCTCAAACTACTAATCTCTCCATTGTAAATAACTGGCTTTTATAATTCATACTAATTCTGGAGAATAGGGCAGAACAATGCAGATTTATAACTAGCTGGGCTTTCTCAAATGCAAGGAAAACCTATTACCATTATCTGAAACTGGCACAACTCTTGTTTAAAAAGCAGTTCTACTTCATCTTCATCACAATTACACAGTATTATATAATCCTCTACCATAATCCTCTATTTTGATGGCTGGTCCTTTGTTTGCCTGTAGTTGTCTTAAAGCGGCCCAATATTCCCAGAACGAAAATAAGCAGTGGTCACATGTGAGCGTTACCATTCTATTCTCCTATTTCTGGCAGACCCATTGCAATGAATGAAGTGATGTGTGCACGCATGGACCACAGATCAATTCATTTCGAGACACTCAGGATCTCCATTCTTGTGATCAGTTGATCCCGACCACTCAGATACTCATGCTCTACTCAGTGAATATTTTTGTTCTGTGGGTCAAACATTTAATTCTGATCATGATTTGTCCAGTTTATGCTCCCTCATCCCTTTACATTATCGTGATGATGATCATTCTGTATGTTCATGTTTGCACTTTGCATTTCGCTGTTGCTTTTCCTAATGTGTTTCTCTTCAGTAGAAAAATCTCAGCAGCCAGATATTACACAAATAACATTTTGAATGTAAAAACGGCCATCTTTTTGGGGCTTGGTTGTGCTTTTTTCTTCTCTACTAAACTAAAAGCCTTGAACAAAAAAAAATAGGAGAAACAAATATGAACTTTTTTCTTCCCTGGTTTATAGTCTGTGATCCAATAAAATGTTATGCCCCTGGTTTGCACTTTTATGATAAATGTCAAGCGCTGTTGTATGACAGATGGTGCTACAGATATTGTTAATAAAAATTGTATAGAATCATAGAGTTGGAAGTGACCTCCAGGTCCAACCCCCCGCCCAATGCAGGGTTCACTAAATCATCCCAGAGAGGTGTCTGTCCAGCCTCTGTGCCACAGAATATATCATTAATAAAAATTGTATAGAATCATAGAGTTGGAAGTGACCTCCAGGTCCAACCCCCCGCCCAATGCAGGATTCACTAAATCATCCCAGAGAGATGTCTGTCTAGCCTCTGTTTAAACACTTCCATTGAAGGTGAACTCATCACCTTCTGTGGCAACCTGTTCCAATCATTAATCACCCTCATTGTGAAAAAGTATTTTCTGATATCTGATCTGTGTCTTCTCCTTTTCAGTTTCATCCCATTGCTTCTAGTCTTTCCTTGTACAAATGAGAATAAGGCTGATCCCTCTGCACTGTCAGCCCTTCAGATATTTGTAGACAGGTATTAAGTCTCCTCTCAGCCTTCTTTTTGTCAAGCTAAACGTTCCTGGATTCTTTAACCGTTCCTCATAGGACATGGTTTGCAGACCACTCACCACCCTGGTAGATTTTTTCTCAACTTATTCCAGTTTGTCAATTTCTTTTTTAAATTGTGGTGCCTAGAACTGGACACAGTATTCCACATGAGGTCTGACCAAGGAAGAGTAGAGGTGAATAATTACCTTACATTATCTAGACTTTATGCTTCTCTTAATACATCCCAGAATTGTGTTTGCCTTTTTTTTGCTGCAGCACCACACTGTTGACTCGTGTTCAATCTGTGATCTATTAGTATATCCAAGTCTTTTTCACATGTGATGCTGTTAGCCCAATTCCTCCCAATCAGTATGTGCTTTTTTCATTTTTATTTCCCAGATGTAGTAATTTGCATTTCTTCCTGTTAAATATCATTCTGTAGATTGTCGCCTACTGTTCAAGCCTCTCTCAATCCTTTTAAATCCTCTATCTCTCTTCTCTTGTGGTAGCTATCCCTCCTAGCTTTGTGTCGTCGGCAATTACCTCTGCTGCTTCCTTTAGTATCCTAGGATGTAATTAATCTGGACCTGAAGACTTAAATTAATTTAAATTAGCTAAGTGTTTTCTCACTATCTCTACGCCTATGGGTAGCCTGCATTCTTTTATTTCTTCAACAGCACAATAGTTGCATTTACTTTCTGAGAGAAAACACAAACAAAGTTGGAATTCAAAAGTTCTGGCTTCACAACATGATTTTTAAGCAATTCACAATTTTCATCCCACAAACATCCTATAGCATTTTTGAATTTTCTTTTGCTTTTAACATATTCCCAAAATCTTTTTTTGTTGCTTTTGGCCTCTCCTGCAAGCCTTAATTAATTATCAGCTGTAGCTTTTCTGACACTTGTCCTACAGTTTCTGCAGACTGCATTATATTCTCCTTTAGATATGCCCAGCTCTTTCCATTTAATAAACACTTTTTTTTCTATTTAGCATGTTTTAAGTTCTGCGTACATCCACCCTGGTCTCTTTTATTGCTTCCAATTCTTCTTTCTTTTAGGACATTTCTGTCCTTAAGAACATCCATCCATTCGATTCTTCGTACATTCTTAGTCCATTAAAATCTACCTTCCTGAAATACAACCTTGAGGTCTGAGCTTTCTCAGGTATTCCCCCCTTTGTTATTTAAAATTCAAGGATAGCATGATCCCTACCTCCTAAGGTCCCAGCCACCCTTACTTCCTCAACCATTTCCTCCCTGTTGGTAAGAATTAGGTCCAAGATAGCTGATCCTCTTGTTTTCTCTTCTATCTTTTGGAAGATAAAGTTGTCAGCGAGAGCGGATAAGAATTTGTTGGATCCATTACTTTTACCTTAAAGAAATTCTCAACTAATGTCTGGATAGTTAAAATCTCCCATAATCACTATGTCATGCTTTTTTGAGAACTTAGCCATCTGATTAGAAAGAGTTCATCGATATCTTCTGCTTGTCCAGGGGTCCTATAGTAAATGCCTACAATGGTGTCCTTTCTGTTGTTCTCTCCTTATATTCTTATCCAAATAGTTTCTACAGAACTCCCATGCTCTGAAGCTTGAATCTCTGGAGAGATGTATGCTTTTTTAACATACAATGCATTACTTCCTCCCCTTATATTAAGTCTATTTCTTAAAAATAAGTTGTATCCTTTAAGCCTTGTATTCCAATCATCATATTTCCTTCCTGTCTTAGGAGCTCCAATTCTGATCATTTCCCATGCTTTGTGCATTTGTATAGAAACATGTTAGTTTGTGATTGGTGTCTCTTGCTCTTATATTTTTCTTCTAAATTGTTTGTCTTTGTTCTTTCTTTCTACTTCTAATAGCAAGCTTCTCAATTGTATTAATTAGCTGCATAATGTTCTCTGGTCTTTCACTTCTCTTACATATTGTTCTAGTTTAAAGCTGTCCAAATGAGTGTATCAAAGCACCTGCCTAATATATGCTTTCCTGACTTTGTGAGGTGCAACCTGTCTCTAATAAGGAGTCCATCATAAAGGTACTTCACTCAATGGTCTAGAAACCGAAATCCTTGCTGATGGCACCATTGACATGGCCAGTTATTCACCTCTAGAATCCTGTTCCATCTCCTTATTCCACGGCCATCCAATGGGATGAAGAATGAGATGACTACCTGTGCTCCTAGTTCCATCCCTTACCTGCCTAGGTCTTCAAAGTCTCTGCAAATAGTTACAAGATCCTTTTTTGCTATGTCATTTATCCCTATATGTATTAGTAGGAATAAGTAGTAGTATGTAGAATTGAAGAGTCTTGATAGCATATCAGACACATCTTTGATTTGTGTACCTGGAAGACAGTACATCTGTAGTAAAGTTATGTCAGGTCTTCAGATAGCTGCCTCTGTTCCTTTCAAAAGGGACCCCCCAACCACCACTCTTCTGTTCTTCTTTACAACATCACTTCTTTTTCTCTATCTAAGAGAATTATGAGTGCTTACTTGATTGTTCTTTGTGGGAAAAATATTTCTTGATGTACTTCTTTGTTGTTCTCCTGCATGAGAGCCTAGTACCGATTCCTGAGCAGTATGGATGCTAACTGACTCCTGATCCTCCTACTTCATTGGGTCACATACTTCCATTCCTCTGCGTTTGTAGATACACTGAAAATGTATTTTTCTTCAACATTCTAAAGAGTTACTTCTGTTCAGTCAAGGAAGTCTTCATCCGCACACTGCCCCCCAGAACATCACACCAGCAGTGAGGGCAGTGTGCCAATCCACAGCAAAATCAGGATTGAGGCACTCACCCCCAGGTCTCCAGACAGGAACACGGCCATTGTCTGTGCCCAAACTAAACCTGGATTTATCTCTGAAGACACCCTGGTTCCACTCTGTAGCAATCCAGTTTTGTTGTTCACAACACCACTGCAAACGGCCGCAATGGTGGGTGGGTGTCACAATCAGTACACATGAGTGCTGTAAAAACCAAATGTCCTTTATCCAAGCACCAGGAAATGATTCCAACAGACACAGGGGCCTGTAATGATAGTGCCACTTGTCTCTTGATGGGGCACAACAAAACAGTTGTAACTGCTAGTGCTTGTTAGATGATAAGACGATCCTCTCTACTGGTGGTATGTCAAGGGCATCCTCTGCCCAGTTGCCTTGTTTACATACCCTCACGCATTCACTGGTCCCAACACCTCCTGACAGTCTGGTCAGAACAGCCTATGTGGCATTCAAATAATGCATCCCCTCTCAAACTCTGTAAACTGGGAGAATTCTATTGACTACATTCTAGAAGTATGTCTTGTCAGCAAGCTCCCCACAAGTGGAAACAGAGACTCACTACACAAAAGTCGCCTCTGAGAGCCTTTTTGTAGACAGAGGGTGGAACCGATTTTAGGGCCTCAGGTGCTAAGACCATTCATGTAGTCATGTCACAGTTCTAATTATTTACATATCTGCCTCAGATGTAACTGTATCCTAAATTTTTCAGCAAAAAGACAATTCCTTCTAGGTGCATGATTTTTTTTGATAGAGAATATATGCTTCTTCAGACCTATCTATTATACCTGAGGGAAAACCCTAAGCAGGTCCAAAGCTTGCTATAACATCATCTCTTTTTGTCAGCCATTAAAAAGTTTCATATCTAAAAGATTACTATGTTTCTCTTACTGAGAATAATCACATTTTGCTCTACTGGCTAACACTGTATCAAAAGTTTTTCTTCTGGTCAAAAAACACATGCACCAAGTCGATATGAAGTTATTACCAACTAATGAACAAATGTCAAAAAACAGAGAACAGAATGCGTTACTATATAAGGGACAGATAGTCCTGTGGGTCATCAATAGTACCAGGAGAGTACTTTGGTTGTCAAAACCTCCATGAGTTTTCTCTCTTGAATTCTCTGAAACATGAAGCAAATGGAAGGTGGAATCACTTGTTTGAATAACGCAGGGATATATAAGCAAGCCGCACAGACCAAATGCCAAATGATCGATTACTTGTGAGTATCCAGAGGGATGTCACATAGATGGAAAAAGAAATAAATAGGAGATTTAGGTAGTATTACTTATTCTATAATTCATGAGATAATGCATAAAATGGCATCCCAAAACTTGACAAGTTTCTGACACTCCCAGAAAATGTGTAAGAGAGTACCCCCCTAGGCTCCACAATATAGTGGAGAGGTAGCAGGATAAATTTGGTGGAGTCTGGAGGGGACCCTATAACATCAAGTCAGAATTTTAAACCTTGTTTCTTGCATCCTGATAGATAAGGAAGAGTTATAGGTCATCGTATATAACCGTGTACGTTGATCTTGTAAGAATTGAACATGCTGGTCTCTTTCCCAGTTAAAGAGATATGTGGAATGCCTTCCCTCTGATGGGAGAACAAGCAATCTATAAAGATTTTTTTTTTTGCTGCTTCTCTCACTTTTCTGCTGTCCTTCTCTTTGTCTATATCTTTATATTTACCTTTACCAGATACTGACTCGACTAGTAATCGACTATTGTAATGTTTGGAAATTTTCCTCAGTTGTGGACTAAGGGTGCATGTTAATTTTTACATACAGGGGTGGACAAAAATATGGAAACACTGAACAAAATGTATGCCTTAAGTTACATGGGATTATAACTTATATTTCAATAAGACATGTGAAGACCTATTTTAAGTAGAGTTAATATGACACAGCTGCTGCTGGCAGAAGTGAACATCTCCCTGAGCAACAAGATTACATAGGTCAGGGGTTTGAGCCACTCAGCGGCTGTTGCCAGCTGGCTCCCATAACCACCCAGAGCAGGGCAAGAGGTGAAGTAAACACAATTTTGGTGGGAAAGCTCTCAACCAAGTAGTGGCCAAAAGGGCAGCTCAGTGCTAATGATTGAAATCCCATGGATTTCAAACAGTGTTTCCATATTTTGTCCACCCCTTCAGCAGTTTTTTGACTTTTCAGGTCTCACTATGCCCTTCTACATCCTTCAGGACTAGTTTGTCCCTAAAACTATTTTCATGCTCTACTGACCTTCAGTCTTATGTTCATTTTGTATGTCTTATTGGTAAAATGCCTATTCCTGCTCGAGAACTGTATTTTATTTTTGCAATAGAATTAGAATAAAAAGACATACACCTAAAAAGATCTAATGTACTGAACTACTTCTTGTTTGTGTCTATTTTCTCTCAGTACCTTAGAACGTTATGTCCAGGACCAGATCCCAGGAGCAGCAGTTGTAGTGGAATCGATCGGAGCTAGAAGGTACGGAGATGGTTTTTCAGAAGAGGACTACACTCAATGTGACTTGATGGTTTATGCTGTTGATCCGCTAACAAACCGAGCTATATCCCGTAATGAACTGTATAAGTAAGTATACTTTGAAGACCTACTTACATTTCTAAAAAGTTTAGAATAAAAACTTACATACGTTTATTTATTTTTTTATTCCCTGTAAGACATAAACAATAACAGTGTAAAACATCAAGTACATGGATAGAAGAGCACTTTTGTGCCAATAGCGGACTGCTTACAACAGTCCGCAATACCTAGCTGTTCAACGTTCTTGTTACTGTTCCTTAGAGAGGAAGTATCCTTTCACAATATCTTATTGATGAAGAATTAAGGCATGGCATTGTCTCTTTGTGAAAGCAGCTGCAACTTGTCATGTGATAAGATGAGGTGAGAGTTCACCTGAAGCTCCTGCCGTGATGGGAACAGAAAATCATTTGTTATGGAACATTGTAGGTTATTTCAAAGAAAAAACTAACAAAAGAGAGGTCTGCAAGTACTGACCGTTCTTCGTGTGACTATCATTATGTTATAAATCTGATTGTTAGAAAAAAATGAATTATCAACTGCTACTAATGAATATAGGCAAGTAACACAACAAGAAAACAACTTTTGTACTGTCTATCTTAAAGGGGTTCAGACATTAAAAAAAAAAATCTATACTTACCTATTCCTCCCCCATCAGTCTACTTACCAGATCTTCACTTTCTCTATTTTCTCCTGTCTCCTGTAGTCTGGGGGAGTAACTTCACCTTCAACCTTTGAGGTTACGTACATTGGTTGGCAGTCTTCTTCCTGCCAGCCAATGTGCGTTACGTCCCAGCTCACAGGCCAGCAGGGGGATTGCCGATCTTTTTCAGAGATTGCTTATGTGAGCTGTATCTGAAATAGATTACCATTCCTTCCTTGGCAGTGAAGCTACAGCAGAGGGATGTGACCTTCACTGACCCAGCAGAAAGGAATGTGAGGAATGCCAGCTTTATAATAAGAGAAGCTCAGTCATGAGAAGATGTGGTAAGGATTCTGATGATGAAGTAATAGGTGAGTATAGAATATATATTTTTTTTAATGACAAAATCCCTTTAAGGGTGTCTTCACACTTGCCAGAAAATCGCACGTTTTTTAGTGATTTAAGAGTGCGTGAAAACGCAGAATTATGAAACCAATGATTTTCAATGATTTCCTTCATATTTGCAATGTTTTCAGTCATGCAAGAAAAAAAAATCACAGCATGTTATTTCTTTCGTTTTTTTTTTTTTATCTCCCATGTTTCCCTATGAAGCCTCCTTTTTTATTGCATCACAAAGTACAAACGTGCAAATTTCGTGTGATGCGATGCCTTTTTAACATTAGAAAGCCCTATTGATTTTCATGTTAAAAAATCGCGGCAAGATCATGTTTAAAAAATAGTGTGAGAAAATCGCAAGTGGCAGTGATATTTTTGCGAGAAAAGCAGCTCTGACACTCAAAAATCACGGAAAAGGGTCACCATATTGTGATCTCCACTGGGTAGGAGCCCTAAGGGTGGTTATACACAGGCAAGAAAATTGTGAGATTTTCACCTGATGCGAGAGTCAGTAAAAAAGCAGATTATGAAACCAATGATTTTCAATGCTTTCCTTCCCATCTGCGATGTTTTCACTGATTCGATGTTGAGAGAACAAAAAATAGTGGCTTGCTTTATCTTTCTGCAATTTTTTTAATCTCCCATGTATTCCTATGGAGCCTCCTTTTTTATTGCATCACAACGCAACAAACTTGCGATGCAATACGATTTTAACATTAGGAAGTCTTGTTGACTTTTGCAATAAAAAAAAGCACATTTTTATCACATGATTTCATTGCGGGCGGCAGCAATGCGATGCAAGATTTTTTTACCAAAAAAAAAACATTGCTAATGCCTAAAAATCATGGGAACAAAGACGGCGATTTTTTTACGACAAAATCGTGATCGCTAATAATGAAACTAGCCTAAGACAGTTTGCGAACATTAGCTATTAATTAAAGCTAAAAAATAAATTTTGTCATGAAAACTCCTTGAAAGAATTGTTCATAATTGAAGGGGTTGTCTGAGTTGTAAAACATCTGAACAACCACTTCCCCATGCATTAAAATACCAAATGGTGATATACTCACTCCTGCCTGGTCCCTTGTTTCACTCCTGCTTGGTCCTCCGCTCTGGTCTGCTGTCCTGACCAGTTTATGGGATGTATAGTGGCTGCAGCCAATAACAGAGCTCAGAGATTGACCACAGATCTCTGTTAGTGGCTGCAGCCTTTGTGACATCCCTCAAACCGTGTTGGACTGCAGCTGTAAACACAGACCGGACTGGGGCTGCATTGAGGAATGGTTCACGCTAACCAACTTTCCTTACAAAACATATTTGTCAATAACCTGCCTTTGTGCACCTTCATTTAAGGGGCAAAGCACTTATGCAACCCACACTAAGAATCTCATCCTCTCCTTAATTGAAACACCTGTTGACAATTAGTCCTTGGACAAATTATTAACACAGAAGTTCACTTACTTTTTCTCCCTACTCTTTAGATGTTTAGTTAATGTGCTTAAAAAACAACATGAACGGTACAACTAATTGCGTGTTATTACCTTAGCTAGGTTGTGTTTGCTTATAATTGTGTGTTAGATAACAAATAGAGATGAGCGAACACCAAAATGTTCGGGTGTTCATTATTCGGAACGAACTTCCCGCGATGTTCGAGGGTTCGTTTCGAACAACGAACCCCATTGAAGTCAATGGGCGACCAGAGCATTTTTGTATTTCGCCGATGCTCGCTAAGGTTTTCATGTGTGAAAATCTGGGCAATTCAAGAAAGTGATGGGAATGACACAGAAACGGATAGGGCAGGCGAGGGGCTACATGTTGGGCTGCATCTCAAGTTCACAGGTCCCACTATTAAGCCACAATACCGGCAAGAGTGCCCCCCCCCCTCCCAACAACTTTTACTTCTGAAAAGCCCTCATTAGCATGGCATACCTTTGCTAAGCACCACACTAGCTACAACAAAGCACAATCACTGCCTGGATGACACTCCGCTGCCACTTCTCCTGGGTTACATGCTGACCAACCGCCCCCCCTCCCCCCCACAGCGCACACCAAAGTGTCCCTGCGCAGCCTTCAGCTGCCCTCATGCCACGCCACACTCATGTCTATTTAGAAGTGCGTCTGCCATGAGGAGGAACCGCAGGCACACACTGCAGAGGGTTGGCACGGCTAGGCAGCGACCCTCTTTAAAAGGGGTGGGGCGATAGCCCACAATGCTGTACAGAAGCAATGAGAAATAGAATCCTGTGCCACCGCCATCAGGAGCTGCACACGTAGGCATAACAATGGGGAACCTATGTGCCACACACTATTCATTCTGTCAAGGTGTCTGCATGCCCCAGTTAGACCGGGCTTTTTAATTCATAGACACAGGCAGGTACAACTCCCTATTGTGAAGTCCCTGTGGACCGACAGCATGGGTGGGTGCCAGGAAGCCACCGGCGGTACATAGAAATATCCCATTGCATTGCCCAACACAGCTGAGGTAGTAATGTCGTGCATAATGCAGGTGGGCTTCGGCCCACACTGCATGCCGCAGTCAGACTGGGGTTCTTTAGAAGTGGACACATGTAGGTTAAACTCCCTGTGGACCCACTGCCTGGGTGGGTGCCAGGAAGCCACCGGCGGTACATAGAAATATCCCATTGCATTGCCCAACACAGCTGTGGTAGTAATGTCGTGCGTAATACAGGTGGGCTTCGGCCCACACTGCATGCCCCAGTCTGACCGGGGTTCTTTACAAGTGGACACATGTAGGTTACACTCCCTGTGGACCCACTGCCTGGGTGGGTTCCAGGAAGCCACCGGCGGTACATAGAAATATCCCATTGCATTGCCCAACACAGCTGAGGTAGTAATGTCGTGCGTAATACAGGTGGGCTTCGGCCCACACTGCATGCCCCAGTCAGACTGGGGTTCTTTAGAAGTGTACAGATGTATTAAAAACTCCGTGTGCACCTACAGCATGGGTGGCTCCCTGGAACCCACCGGCGGTACACAAAAATATCCCATTGCATTGCCCAACACAGCTGAGGTAACGTCAGCTGTAATGCAGGTGGGCTAAAAATTAATTTGATTACACTGTAGGCGAGGGCCCACAAAAATTGCTGTATCAACAGTACTAATGTACATCCCAAAAATTGGCCATGGCCAGCCAAGAGGGCAGGTGAAACCCATTAATCGCTTTGGTTAATGTGGCTTAAGTGGTAACTAGGCCTGGAGGCAGCCCAGTGTAACGAAAAATTGGTTCAAGTTAAAGTTCCAACGCTTTTAAGCGCATTGAAACTTATAAAAATTGTTCAGAAAAATTATTTGAGTGAGCCTTGTGGCCCTAAGAAAAATTGCCCGTTCAGCGTGATTACGTGAGGTTTCAGGAGGAGGAGCAGGAGGAGGAGGAGGAATATTAGACACAGATTGATGAAGCAGAAATGTCCCCGTTTTGGATGGTGAGAGAGAACGTAGCTTCCATCCGCGGGTGCAGCCTACGTATTGCTTACGTATCGCTGCTGTCCGCTGGTGGAGAACAGAAGTCTGGGGAAATCCAGCCTTTGTTCATCTTGATGAGTGTTAGCCTGTCGGCACTGTCGGTTGACAAGCGGCTACGCTTATCTGTGATGATTCCCCCAGCCGCACTAAACACCCTCTCCGACAAGACGCTAGCCGCAGGACAAGCAAGCACCTCCAGGGCATACAGCGCTAGTTCAGGCCACGTGTCCAGCTTCGACACCCAGTAGTTGTAGGGGGCAGAGGCGTCACCAAGGATGGTCGTGCGATCCGCTACGTACTCCCTCACCATCCTTTTACAGTGCTCCCGCCGACTCAGCCGTGACTGGGGAGCGGTGACACAGTCTTGGTGGGGAGCCATAAAGCTGGCCAGGCCCTTAAAGACTGTTGCACTGCCTGGGATGTACATGCTGCTCGATCTACGCACATCCCCTGCTACCTTGCCCTCGGTACTGCGCCTTCTGCCACTAGCGCTGTCGGCTGGGAATTTTACCATCAGCTTGTCCGCAAGGGTCCTGTGGTATAGCAACACTCTCGAACCCCTTTCCTCTTCGGGAATCAGAGTGGGCAGGTTCTCCTTATACCGTGGATCGAGCAGTGTGTACACCCAGTAATCCGTCGTGGCCAGAATGCGTGCAACGCGAGGGTCACGAGAAACGCATCCTAACATGAAGTCAGCCATGTGTGCCAGGGTACCTGTACGCAACACATGGCTGTCCTCACTAGGAAGATCACTTTCAGGATCCTCCTCCTCCTCCTCCTCAGGCCATACACGCTGAAAGGATGACAGGCAATCAGCCGGTGTACCGTCAGCAGCGGGCCAAGCTGTCTCTTCCCCCTCCTCCTCATCCTCCTCATGCTCCTCCTCCTCCTCCTGTACGCGCTGAGAAATAGACAGGAGGGTGCCCTGACTATCCAGCGGCATACTGTCTTCCCCCGCCCCCGTTTCCGAGCGCAAAGCAGCTGCCTTTATGGTTTGCAGGGAATTTCTCAAGATGCATAGCAGAGGAATGGTGACGCTAATGATTGTAGCATCGCCGCTCACCACCTGGGTAGACTCCTCAAAATTACCAAGGACATGGCAGATGTCTGCCAACCAGGCCCACTCTTCTGAAAGGAATTGAGGAGGCTGACTCCCACTGCGCCGCCCATGTTGGAGTTGGTATTCGACTATAGCTCTACGTTGTTCATAGAGCCTGGCCAACATGTGGAGCGTAGAGTTCCACCGTGTGGGCACGTCGCACAGCAGTCGGTGCACTGGCAGCTTAAAGTGATGTTGCAGGGTGCGCAGGGTGGCAGCGTCCGTGTGGGACTTGCGGAAATGTGCGCAGAGCCGGCGCGCCTTTCCGAGCAGGTCTGACAAGCGTGGGTAGCTTTTCAGAAAGCGCTGAACCACCAAATTAAAGACGTGGGCCAGGCATGGCACGTGAGGCTGCCGAGCTGCAGAGCCGCCACCAGGTTACGGCCGTTGTCACACACGACCATGCCCGGTTGGAGGCTCAGCGGCGCAAGCCAGCGGTCGGTCTGCTGTGTCAGACCCTGCAGCAGTTCGTGGGCCGTGTGCCTCTTATCGCCTAAGCTGAGTAGTTTCAGCACGGCCTGCTGACGCTTGCCCACCGCTGTGCTGCCACACCGCTCGACACCGACTGCTGGCGACATGCTGCTGCTAACACATCTTGATTGCGAGACAGAGGAGGAGGAGGAGGAGGGTGCTTTAGTGGAGGAAGCATACACCTCCGCAGATACCACCACCGAGCTGGGGCCCGCAATTCTGGGGGTGGGTAGGACGTGAGCGGTCCCAGGCTCTGACTCTGTCCCAGCCTCCACTAAATTCACCCAATGTGCCGTCAGGGAGATGTAGTGGCCCTGCCCGCCTGTGCTTGTCCACGTGTCCGTAGTTAAGTGGACCGTGGCAGTAACCGCGTTGGTGAGGGCGCGTACAATGTTGCGGGAGACGTGGTCATGCAGGGCTGGGACGGCACATCGGGAAAAGTAGTGGCGACTGGGAACTGAGTAGCGCGGGGCCGCCGCCTCCATGATACTTTTGAAGGACTCCGTTTCCACAACCCTATACGGCAGCATCTCAAGGCTGATGAATTTTGCGATGCGGACGGTTAACGTTTGAGCGTGCGGGTGCGTGGCGGCATACTTGCGCTTGCGCTCCAACAGTTGCGCAAGCGACGGCTGGACGGTGCGCTGAACTACACTGCTGGATGGGGCCGAGGACAGCGGAGGTGAGGGTGTGGGTGCAGGCCAGGAGACGGTAGTGCCTGTGTCCTGAGAGGGGGGTTGCATCTCAGTGGCAGGTTGGGGCACAGGGGGAGAGGCAGGGGTGCAAACCGGAGGCGCTGAACGGCCTTCGGCCCACCTTGTGGGGTGCTTGGCCATCATATGTCTGCGCATGGTGGTGGTGGTGAGGCTGTTGGTGTTGGCTCCCCGGCTGAGCTTTGCGCGACAAAGGTTGCACACCACTGTTCGTCGGTCGTCAGGCGTCTCTGTGAAAAACTGCCAGACCTTAGAGCACCTCGGCCTCTGCAGGGTGGCATGGCGCGAGGGGGCGCTTTGGGAAACACTTGGTGGATTATTCGGTCTGGCCCTGCCTCTACCCCTGGCCACCGCACTGCCTCTTGCAACCTGCCCTGCTGATGCCCTTGACTCCCCCTCTGAAGACCTGTCCTCCTGAGTAAGCGTTGCACACCAGGTGGGGTCAGTCACCTCATCGTCCTGCTGCTCTTCCTCCGAATCCTCTGTGCGCTGCTCCCTCGGACTTACTGCCCTTACTACTACCTCACTGCAAGACAACTGTGTCTGATCGTCATCGTCCTCCTCACCCACAGAAAGTTGTTGAGACAGTTGGCGGAAGTCCCCAGCCTCTTCCCCCGGACCCCGGGAACTTTCGAATGGTTGGGCATCAGTGACGATAAACTCCTCTGGTGGGAGAGGAACCGCTGCTGCCCAATCTAAGCAGGGGCCCGAGAACAGTTCCTGGGAGTGTTCCCGATCCTGAGCAGGTGTCATTGTAGTGGAGTGAGGAGGCTGGGAGGAAGGAGGAGCAGCAGACAGAGGATTCGGATTTGCAGCAGTGGACGGCGCAGAACTGCGGGTAGACGATAGGTTGCTCGAAGCACTTTCTGCCATCCAGGACAGGACCTGCTCACACTGCTCATTTTCTAATAACCGTCTCCCGCGTGGACCCATTAATTGGGCGATGAATGTGGGGACACCAGAAACGTGCCTCTCTCCTAATCGCGCAGCAGTCGGCTGCGACACACCTGGATCAGGAGCTCGGCCTGTGCCCACACCCTGACTTGGCCCTCCGCGTCCTCGGCCGCGTCCACGTCCTCTAGGCCTACCCCTACCCCTCAGCATGCTGTATTACCAGTGATTTGATTTCACAGGCAGCTAATAAATTGGCGCAAGACTGCAGGCCAAATATAATTTTTTTCCCTTTTTTGAAAACGAAAGGCCCCACTGTCTCTAGTGAATGTATAATCTAAGTTTAATAACTGTGCTGTTTTCCTGCTAATGTGTCACAGAACGTGAGGGTAGCAGAGTTATTAACTGTGGCAGAGCAGGTATTTTTTTTCCCAATTAAGGAAAGCAAATGGCAAAGCCAGGAGTAAAACGTAGCTGGGTGCGTCTGATTTTTACAGGTTGCACACGCAGCCGACACGTGTCCACCGGCGTTAGGACGGACAGAGGCAGGACAAATAGAATTATTTTCCGTTTTTTTGCACCAAAAGGCAGCACTGCGTATATTCTATGAACATGAGAAGTTTAATAACTGTGCTGTTTTCCTGCTAATGTGTCACAGAACGTGAGGGTAGCAGAGTTATTAACTGTGGCAGAGCAGGTATTTTTTTTCCCAATTAAGGAAAGCAAATGGCAAAGCCAGGAGTAAAACGTAGCTGGGTGCGTCTGATTTTTACAGGTTGCACACGCAGCCGACACGTGTCCACCGGCGTTAGGACGGACAGAGGCAGGACAAATAGAATTATTTTCCGTTTTTTTGCACCAAAAGGCAGCACTGCGTATATTCTATGAACATGAGAAGTTTAATAACTGTGCTGTTTTCCTGCTAATGTGTCACAGAACGTGAGGGTAGCAGAGTTATTAACTGTGGCAGAGCAGGTATTTTTTTTCCCAATTAAGGAAAGCAAATGGCAAAGCCAGGAGTAAAACGTAGCTGGGTGCGTCTGATTTTTACAGGTTGCACACGCAGCCGACACGTGTCCACCGGCGTTAGGACGGACAGAGGCAGGACAAATAGAATTATTTTCCGTTTTTTTGCACCAAAAGGCAGCACTGCGTATATTCTATGAACATGAGAAGTTTAATAACTGTGCTGTTTTCCTGCTAATGTGTCACAGAACGTGAGGGTAGCAGAGTTATTAACTGTGGCAGAGCAGGTATTTTTTTTCCCAATTAAGGAAAGCAAATGGCAAAGCCAGGAGTAAAACGTAGCTGGGTGCGTCTGATTTTTACAGGTTGCACACGCAGCCGACACGTGTCCACCGGCGTTAGGACGGACAGAGGCAGGACAAATAGAATTATTTTCCGTTTTTTTGCACCAAAAGGCAGCACTGCGTATATTCAATGAATAATAACTGTGTTGTGGCCCTGCCTATACAATTCTTTCCCTGCAGTATCAATGGAGGGTGCAATGCTCTGCAGAGGCGATTTTGAGAAGCAAAAAAATATGCAGCACAGCTAACAGCAGCCAGCACAGTACTGCACACGGTTAAATATGGCCCTAGAAAGGACCGTTGAGGTTCTTGAAGGCTACACTCACTCCTAACACTCTCCCTGCCTATGCAGCACTTCTGTCCCTAATGCCGGGTGCAACGCTCTGCAGAGGCGATTTTGAGAAAAAAAATAATTGCCACTGCTAACAGCAGCCAACACACAGCTATCAGTGGCCCTAATAAGGACCTTTGGGGGGTCTTGAAGCCTACACTAACTACCAATTCTTTCCCTACAGCAGCTCCGGTACAAACAGCACTGTCCCTCATCTAACTCACACGGCATCTGAGGCGAGCCGCGGGAGGGGCCGACTTTTATATTAGGCGGACACCTGATCACCCCAGCCACTCACAGCAGGGGGGTGGTATAGGGCTGGAACAACACAGGGGGGAGTTGTAATGCCTTCCCTGTCTTTCTATTGGCCAGAAAAGCGCGCTAACGTCTCAGGGAAGGAAGTGAAAGTAACCAGAACACCGCATGGTGTTCGTTACGAATAACGAACATCCCGAACACCCTAATATTCGCACGAATATCAAGCTCGGAAGAACACGTTCGCTCATCTCTAATAACAAACAAACCACATTTCATTAGTAATCAATTCAGAAATCTACATAATTCTCATGGGATCACTTACGTTTTCTTGCCGCTGTATGTAAAAAGTAACTAGTAGAGATGAGCGAACATAGTAGAAAATGTAATCGACTGGAGTCGTATGACAGAAACAAACGGAGCCGAACAACCTCACAGATTATAATGGTGCCTGTTTGTTTTTTGTCATGCTGCCCAGCCTTTTCCAAAATGAAACTGCACAGCATGCTGCTCTATTTTGTCAGGTAATTTTAACGGAACAAAGCCTAAAGGGGTTGTACAGTTACTGGACGCTTTATCCTAATAGTGGTAACTGCATTATATTAACAAACAGAGCAGTACTTACTCCTCCTCTGCTGCTCTGACCTCCCGATGCAGCCCCACCATGGCAACGTTTTTTATGGCAGATGATGTCACTGGAGGTCAGATGACAGCTGCAGCCAATCAGTGGCTGTAGCACCACCGCCCATTCTCCTAGTATCACTTAATTGGCCATAGCGGGGTATGTATCCAGGCACTTGACAACCCTTTAATGACACTAAAAGCCAAAGCAAGTGTACACCTAAAATATAAATTTGGATTGGCTAACTGTAACTGGCACAGTTCTAACTTGAAACAATCAATGGATGGTATGCTAGACGTGACATCCTCAAACACGTCCGGCAAAGAACAGACGACTACAACTCATTTATTGGAGGTCCCAGTGGTCAAACACCCACCCATAATAAAGTTATCCTCTAGTCCATGGATAAGGAAAAACTTTATAACTTGTTCAACCCCTTTAATAACAATTTAAAAGACTGGTCTTAAATAGAGATGAGCGAGCGTACTCGTCCGAGCTTGATGCTCGTTCGAGTATTAGGGTACTCGAGATGCTCGTTACTCGAGACGAGCACCACGCGGTGTTGGAGTCACTTCCATTTTTTTCCCAGAAAAGTTTGCGCCGCTTTCTGGCCAATAGAAACACAGGGAAGGCATTACAACTTCCTCCTGTGAAGTTCCAGCCCTATCCCACCCCCCTGCAGTGAGTGGCTGGGGAGATCAGGTGACACCCGAGTATATAAACTGGGGCCGGCCGCGGCTCGCCACAGATGCACACTGAGAGGGAAAGTGCCGTCCTGCTGTAGCTGCTCTAGGGAGAGTGTTAGGCTGTTATCTTCATCTTCAAGAACCCCAACGGTCCTTCTTAGGGCCACATCTGACCGTGTGCAGTACTGTTGAGGCTGCTTTTAGCAGTTTTGCACATTTTTTTTGTATATCGGGCGTGCAGACCATAACGTCCTCAGTCTGCAGTCATTTTACAGAGTATAGGGGCAGTACTGGTAAGGCAGGGACAGTGGTACAGGGAAAGAGATATACTGGCTATATAGGCAGTGGGCTTTTTCAAAAAAATTGGAAAAAAAAATCTTTGGGCTGCCTGTGACCGTGTTCAGTTTACTGCGTGTCTGCTGAGGGTAATAGTCGCTCATTATTACCCAGCTAAGCGTTACAGCAGGCTTGCGCATAATTGTTTCCTGGCTCTGCTGTGTCCATTACATGATCGCTGTCATCCCGCCAGAGGGAAAGAGTATACATATATATACGCTGCATACGGTGTCTGTCTGGTTTTTCACCTCACCATTTTAAAAAATTGAAGCAAAATACAAATGGAACTAATACTGTGCTCCCCCTATACTGCTGCTAGTGATATGTTACTGGGGCCTGTCTAGACTGCTACTACTACTGAAATGGAACTAATACTGTGCTCCCCCTATACTGCTGCTAGTGATATGTTACTGGGGCCTGTCTAGACTGCTACTACTACTGAAATAGAACTAATACTGTGCTCCCCCTATACTGCTGCTAGTGATATGTTACTGGGGCCTGTCTAGACTGCTACTACTACTGAAATGGAACTAATACTGTGCTCCCCCTATGCTGTTGCTTTGGAATTGTTACTGGGGCCTGTCTTGACTGCTACTATTACTGAAATGGGCGGTTGGGCAGCATGTTACCCAGGAGAAGTGGCAGTGGAGTGTCATGCAGGCAGTGATTGTGCTTTGTTGGAGGTAGTGTGGTGCTTAGCTAAGGTATGCATTGCTAATGAGGGCTTTTTAGAAGTAAAAGTTGTTGGGAGGGGGGGGGGCACTCTTGCCGCTATTGTGGCTTAATAGTGGGACCTGGGAACTTGAGATGCAGCCCAACATGTAGCCCCTCGCCTGCCCTATCCGTTGCTGTGTCGTTCCCATCACTTTCTTGAATTTCCCAGATTTTCACAAATGAAAGCCTTAGCGGAGCATAGGTCCCATACAAAAATGCTCGCCCATTGACTTCAATGGGGTTCGTTACTCGAAACGAACCCTCGAGCATCGCGGGAAGTTCGACTCGAGTAACGAGCACTCGAGCATTTTGGTGCTCGCTCATCTCTAGTCTTAAACTATAAGAAGCATTTGTGCCTCTGTTATTTTGATAACTCATGTTTTCTTAGTATAATATTACACCAGAAACCATTAAATATGCAATATTAGGTGATATGGCCCTAACAAAACATTATACATATATAATTACAGATTACAAATTTACTTTTTTTCATATTTAACATACTTAAATATACACATTTTTGAAATATCTTAAAAATTTGACTGCTTTATAGTGAATAAATCTACTATGTATCTCATAGACTTTCGTATTATTTGGAGATTATTAGTAATTAAGAATATTCAACCTGTTCTAATGGCATTTATGTTGAAGCATAGCAGATTAGTCTGTGCTGCAGTGACATCTAGTGTCCAGCTCAGTATTCCCATTACCTCTATGTTCAGTGTAAATCACTTAGTTATGATTACATGTAAAGTCGTATGGGGAAGCAAGTAAAAAGTTATAAAAATACATCTAAAGCTTTTTTACTTTTTTATATTTTTTTTATACAGATTTTTAGATGGCAAAGTGCTTGACATAAATAAGGAGTTTCAGAACTACATTGGACTTGGAGGACGTATCTTGGAGATTCGAACCCCGGATGTAGTAGCCAACGTTAAGAAACAAGCTCAAGCTGTAGGCTATACGGAGGGAGCGTTGCTTGCACTGGCTATTATTATTGTCCTCTGTTGTATACCAGCAATATTAATTGTGATGGTCAGCTACAAACAGTAAGTAGATGGTTGCTTTTACAATGTGTGTGGATTGTTAAAAGAGTTTATGGGAAACTATTCCAATAACTAGACCTCTATAGGGGAGAAAGGGGTGCGGAGGTTGCAGCCCAAGAAACTGCACCCCATATGAGAACCCTGGTACTATGAATAGTGCATTGTAGTTGACAGCCTGGGCTTGTTACAGAATTTTCCATCCTGGACCTTTATAGCAATAGCTTTATCATTTTTCCTCCAAAATCTAGCCAGAATGAAATGACTGTAGGTTCATCATAAGATAACTAACCCGATAAAGGGTAATGATGTTTTATGGCTGCTATATAAATATATGAAGACACTGAAGTCTCATCTCACTTATATATCAAGTGGAATAATGGAATTCTGGAATGAGCCCTTTGGGATAATGTTAATATCACACCAACTAAGAACAATTTACACCATGTACAAAATGTTCTTACGTGACCTTTCATGAGCCCTAATCATTCTACATCACACACCGTGAAAGAAACTGGCTGCATCATACTCAATGCTATATTAAAGTGATAATGAGCCAGCAAAGTAGCATTGCACAATTTCCAAATGGGGATAGGTTAACTATGGTAAATAACCCAATTACCGTACCAATAGGTATTATGCAATTATAGACAATCCACCTCTCTAGTGCATCCTATAAAATATGCTTTCTTTTTTGGCGACATCTTACTATTGTTCTCCTTTTATTGGGATTTAAGTACCAAGGAGTCAACTTTAAATGTAAAATAAGATCACATACAACCAATATGTGCTTAAGGGATCTTTCACACGGGCTCTCGAATTTTCGGCCGCCCTAATCGTGGCCAAAAATCGCATGAGCAAGAGGCAGCCGTGACCATGTTGCGGCTACATCTCCCGTTTGCACGCCGATGCAGACGGCTGGGCTGCAATGTATATACGCCGCAGCCCAGAATACCGTCAGCTGGGGAGAGAGAGTTCAGCTCTGCTAAGCTCCCTCCCCCTTCCCTCCCCCTCTCTGCCCCTTGCTGGCTGCCAGCAAATGGAGGGAGCGGGAGCTTAGCAGAGCTAGTATGCTAAACTCCCTCTCCCTCTCCGCCTCATTCCGGCTGCCGGTAACTCAGGGGCGGGGACCTTAGCAACGTGATCTGCTGCTAAACTCCCTCCCCTTCCCTTTTCCTCACGGCTCTCCTAGGCTCCCATAGGAGTCTATGGGAACGGATGGTGTATTCCAGGCAAGGATAGGTTAAGATCACCGTATGCGCTGTCTTTTCTGGATGGACGATTTTACGCAGCGTCACCCATCTGAACAAATGCATTGGAATCCAATGCATCAGATGGTCGTGATTTTCGGCTGGCGTTTAATCGTCACAATAAAATGCTTGTGTGAAACTAGCCTAAGGGTGAATACCAACTTGTGTTTTTCTTGCGTGTTTTTTTCACATATCATCTTTTTTTTTTTTTACGAGCTTGTCAATGGGACTTTCTAATGTTAAAAATGCATCGCAAGTTGGTGCTTTGCAATTTTTGTGCCATGCGTTTTTAACATCAGAAAGTCCCATTGACAATCGCGTGAAAAAAACGCAGCGATATCGCGTGAAAAAATGCGCAAGAAAAACGCAAGTGGGTATTCACCCTAAGGGCGTATTCACACAGAGTTATTTACTATGCTGTGTGATTACGCTAGGGGGTTTCATCACTGCTGCCGAAAACAGCACTGTGACCGAAACCCTGAACGAAACCAAATGGAACCATTGACTTGCAGTAGAGCAACTACACTAAATTCTACGCAAAATAGAGTGAAAACAAATGGGACCCTGGCAAAAGGGACACCAAAGTGGTGTCTGTTTCTATAATGCTGGTGAATACTTCTGTGCCGTTCCTTTCAGGGTTTCTAGCGCTGTTGTTGGCAGCTATGACAGAACCCCATGAGGTGTAGTAAATAACCCTGTGTGAACGCTCTCTAATAGACCTTAAGGGACAAGTTAGTGCAGCCAGATGTTGACTGAACAACATGTCAGGGAGCTTCCTTGTTTAGCTGAGTTTTGTGTCACTTCTAACCTAATAGAACTTAAAGGTTACTACTATTTGGGACTAAGACATTTAGAACATTTGTTCTGAACTTCTCCATCTGAACTCATTGTAACTGGAGCTTAAAGCATTTCTGCTGATTGTAATTTTACATTGTCTTTTCATTCAAATGAATTCCCAACTTAACTTTCTTTGCACAACATTCCCTATTGCTATGCGTCTTTAAATGTACCTACCGTAGTAGGACAGACCCACAAGAGGTTAATTTCAGGTATATGACAGTGTAGAAACATTTTAATGGAAACACATCAGCAGAACAGGCTCCATATAAATGAAGGTATCTGTTTGATATGCAATCAAGGTTAAATTAAACTGTCCCAACAGTGTCAATCTTGGTCAGAAAAAGTTGACTCCTTACAAACCGAGCTGTCACTGTTTGGCTGTCACTTGGCTCAGCTAAATTACCAAGCTAGCTTACAAAAGAAGGCAGGGCATATGAAGAAAGACATTTGCCTGACCTGTTTTTAGATTACTTAGAAGTTTTCCAGACCTTAATACTGATGAGCTATCCTTAGGATAGATAATCAATATCAGATTAGTGAGGGTCCAGCACTCTCAGTTATTTGTAGGGTCTGCAGTTCTCGAGCCAGCGAGCACTGCGGCCCTTTCATTGTGTATAAAGCTCAGTGCCATACATTGTGTAGTATCTGTGCCTGTCTATTGAAGCACAGTTGTATTCACTTGAATGAGACGGAGCAGCAGAAAGGACATATGAATGATGTAACGTCACAGACCTGAAGAGACTGCATGATACTACTGATTGATGAAAGTGATGGATATCTTATGGATAGGTCATCAATATGTAAGTCCCAGAAAAATCCTTTCGGGCTTAGTCACACGGGCGGATCGGCTCCCGTACACAGGGGGCCGATGCGCCCATGTGACTGAGCGCTTACTGAAGGAAGAAGACGGCCGCACTTCAGGACGGACGACTCCCCGCAGCACTGAAGAAAGAACACATGACTGGCAATGAAGCCGGTCACATGTTCGTTCTTCCGGCGCTGCAGCGAGACATCCGTCCTGAAGTGCGGCCGTTCTCTACCTGCAGTAACACGGGCGCCGATGCGCCCGTGTGACTAAGTCCTTAAAGAGAATGTGAGATTTAAAAAATAAAATAATTAGCTATTACTTAAATTTTTTATGTTAAACATAGATTTTAGGAGTTTTTTAGGCCCCATGTCCACGGGGAAAATCAGGCCCGCCGCGGATTCTTCATGCAGAATCCCGCAGCAGGTCCCTCCTTTCCTGCAGACATGAGGCCTAAAAAGAAGAATTACTTACCTGTCCAGACGCTGCGGATCAGCCCTCCATTGTGGCCGGATCTTCTCTCTTCAGCCTGGTGGATGTGCTCGGCACGCCGGCAGTGTGCCGCGCGCATGCGTCGTGCACTCCATTTTTTTTTAACTCCTGCTCTCCCGTGCTTCCGCTCCGGAGAGCAGGAATTCAGCTGTTTGTGTGCCACAGATCCGAACGGCTTCCATAGAAGCCTGCGGGAGCCGTCCCCGCGGGAGACCCACACTAAAATGGAGCATGCTGCAGGTGTTTTCCCACACACGCAATCCGCGACTCAGGGGAAAATGACATCCGCAGGTATTTAATTTCCTGCGGGTGTCCAATGCATCCCTATGGGGTGCGGATCACGCGTGCGGGTGACCCGCTGCGGATCTGGGCCCATGAACATGAGGCAATAGTGATTTTTTTAAATTTAATTTTCAGTATCATAATCTATTTAGAAAAATCCTGAAATATTGCAGTTTTCATCCTTGTCATTGAGCCCCACAGTAGACAAAAACTTAATTTTCTGTGAAGATCAGCTCTCAGCAGTCATCTCATCATTATCATCACAGGCTGGATTACATTGACCGGTAGCATCTTTGTTATGAAGCGGATAACACAACACTAGTGATAGGTGATGGTCACAGCTCCCCTACTTCCCCTTCCTGTACAGGTCCCAATATGTGGTCTTAACATTCTCATATAAAAAAGTCAATCAGTTATCTCCAGATTGCAGTTTCCTATGGTCCATGTGGCTGATGTAAATTGTATCGCTAAATGCACTTAATAGAGCAGAGCAGCAGCTTAGACCAGATGGCTATAATCATGCACAGCAAATAAAATTTAAAAAACTATCCAGCATCTGATTTTAATTAGCAGGCAACTGTAGAGTACTCAAGAGGCTCATATGAACATCCTGTTAACTAGGACCTATCTATGAGACTATTCGGGCAACCAGATCCAGAAGGCCAAGTCTGTGATGTCAAGGGAAGACAGAGATTGTATTAGGGAGGACTGGTCAACTGTATCAAAAACAGATCTCTAGAAGGAGGAGCACAGAGTAATGTTTAGAGGCATTACACTAGCAGATTGTTGCTGACTTTGGCTGGTGCTGTTTCGGTTGAGTGGTAAAATATAAGAAATACCCTTAAAATAAGCCTTAGCTATAGTACAAAAAAAGGAATACTTACCTAGCAGGCTTGGTCCGAGTCCCCCTGCTGCTGTCCGGAGCTCCGCTGTGCGTTCTGCATCCTTGTTCGCCCACAGAAGATCACTTCCTGGTTACGGGATTCATAAATCCCACCTCCAGGAAGTGATGGCTCTGATTGGTTTCTTGAGTGCTGATCAGCCAATCAATGCAGTGCTCGATGAACCAATGCAATGGCTGTGATTGGTTCATTGAGCACTGCATTGATTGACTGAGCAGCAGTCAAAGAACCACTCATAGCCATCGTGTTATGGAGGCAGGATTTATAAATTGGCTATTTAATGTTACGGCTCAGCGTGTCGGAGCTCCAGAGAGCATCGGGAGGGAACTGGACTGAGCCTGCTAGGTAAGTATAATAAGACATGCCCTGAAAATAAGACCTTACGCCTCTTTTGGGGCAAAAATTAATATAAGACAGTGTCTTATTTTTGGGGAAACATGGTAGGAGACCACAAATACAAATGGAGTGAACACTATTGCACACATCATCTCTGCATTGAGTGGTATTGGGACTTCCTATTAATACTTGCACCAAGTTCATTTTAACTTTCTACTCCAGGTGTGTTTTAAGCTAAATCTCCATGTTGGCATTCGACATATAACATTGTTATCAGTGATGGAACCTAGTCATGGATTGTTTTCCTAATCTCGTTTGCACTGAATTCTCAATGAATTACACTCTTAATGCATTTGATTAAATAGACGCTTTAATTGCATTTTCACTCCATATATTTCAATTGAGTGTGCCTGCCATTAGCTGCAGAGCATGGTGCTTTCAGTAATCAGCTGAATATAATCCAGGCACAATAACTCTTATTATGAAAAGAAGTGACTTTACAAATCCAGTGTCAAAGCAAGAAGCCGATTATGAAAACGTATTAGGAATCTATGGCAGGGCACATCACATTGTATTCAGCCAAGAGTGTAATTGTGCTTCACCATTATGCAAGGTCCCCTTAATTTGCTTCAAGTAGGTTGAACCAGAAAGCTTCTGTAATTATAACAAAAAAAATAGATTACTTTATCCTTAATAACTGACTTTTTGAGTATAATTCAGTCCACAAAAGATGTGGGAGCTGTACTTGACATACAGTAGGCCTGTTTATCCTAAGACATCTTTTCTTCAATGTAATTTATTGCTACACTGGATTCTACAAGGCTGATAATGATTTTGCAAAGGGTATTACATTAATTGTACCCATTAAAAGATTTTGGTTATTAGAATGTCATTACCTAAGTCGTTTGATAAGAAAGTCTTGTGAATGTTAATGATGGAATAAGAAACTTTTCTCATTTCTAACATCTTTCTTTTTATTTCCTCCCCTTCCTTCCATCAACTCGCGGAACAGGTTTAAAGAGTAAGTGCATTATCATCTTACCAGTGTGAAATCCCCGTATGTCTTAACATTGTACAATTATATGCTAGCCTCCGTTCTTTCTGATGGATTGTGTTCAGTGCCTGAATAATATGTTCTATCTCCTAATTTGCTGCATGGTAGAATAGATGGGTTTAGTAGAACATATTTTGCAATACATCCCATATTTTAGTATGTAGAGTGAGTGTATCCAGAATAATTTACCATAACATTGAACTATTTCTGATCTAAACATATGCATCTCCAAATGAAATAACCATTAAATCGGAGGTACAAGGTCTATAATAGAGCAATTTACATAAAGAGCTGTTAATGTCCCTTCTATTCACAGATATCTAAGGGTGCTATTTCGCAAGCCTCCAGCGCTTGCAATTTACCTATAATTTCCTGGCTGCAGTTACGAGTTCAGGTATAGCCTGGTAATTAAGGGTAAATCACAAGTATTATCAGTGCTTATGATACTTAGCTCCCTAAGTGTTTGTAGAGGTTTCATAGGATTGTGAGATGATCAAGATGTAGACATATTTCTGCATTGCTGGGCAATCATCCCATTATAGATCACTACCGGCAGCCTGTCTGCAGCTTGCAATGGGTGCTTACAGGTGGCAGGAGATTATATTCGAGTGCACAGCAAGAAGAGTGCCCTATTAAGATGATGGGGTCACATCTCGATGGTAGCAGTAGTCTTAATATGGCTACACTATAAATGAGTATGGGTATTGATTGCTTTTTGTAACTAGTTCAGGTCAATATCACACAAGAAGATGTATCAACTTGAGGAAAATCTCCTTGCGATTATAAAATCCAGAGCCAGAGTCAGGTATATACCTGGTGCCACTGTTGTAGGGAGGGTCCTGTACTGCTCCAGCCGTATAAAGCTTTCTTGCACTAACACAGCCGCGGATTAAGGGGACCAAAGGCTGTTCACATAATTTGGGCCCCCCATGACCGCAGCAAATGCATTGTATGAAAATACCCTATTAGTCCCAATGTGATTGCCCCTAAGGGTATGTTCATATGTAGCAGATTTGGTGCCGATTTGACATGGATCTGCTGCAGGAATCTGTGGTTACTCTGCCACCAGTACGTAGATGGATTTAGCCCTGTTAATGGGTTCAAAAATAAGCCACACACAGTATCACTCAACAAAACCCAATATGCCAAGACCAATATTACCAATAGTAACCCTATATAAAGGCAAAATAATACCGCCATCCCATGATCACATACTACCATCACATAGTGTCACTGAAGAAAGACCACTACAAAGATCAATATTACTAATAATAACACTATACCACCAGACCATGACCACAGAATACCACCATAGTGTTACTGAGAAAAAAAAAAACTATACAATGACCGATATTACTCCCCCCACACACAGTAATCATATAGCTATAGATACTTGATCTACACAGGCACTTTACAGACTGTATAAATGATTACAGTACCATTATATCCATTGATCTGAGGTGACATCTTCTCTGACTAGAATCATCCACTTTCCATTTTTCTTCATCCAGCCCAGACCGCCAGGGTGGCTTCTCCTGGTCATAACTTGTCTCTGCAGAATTTGACAAACTGACATTTTTAACTCCTGAATTTTCCAGGGATGAAAGAGATGCCTTCCACTCCGGCACTTGCACTGAGCTTGACCAATTCATTAGGCCTGACTTCTTCTGGCTTAAGCTCGACTGACTTAAGCTTCACTTTGAGCCTCCTCACTCTCCTCCATTCTACTGCCAACCGCCTCACTCACTAACTGCTACCTCACCAACCACTCCCCAATAACTAACTTCTACAGCTATATCTACAGCTATAAGGTCATTTGCTCAGCCAATCCCAGGGCTGCTTAAGATGACTGACAAGAAGCACAAGGTTAGGGTGAGTTCTGCATAGTCACTCTAGATTAGATTACACACACACCCGGCGAATGGACTTACATTGACCCATACAAGGCAATACACATAATAATACACAGTCTACTGCATTTAACGGTACAAACACATACACACCACAGAAGATAGATATTCATGTTAAGGGCTACCTACCAACACAGTACAGTTAATATGCAGAATGGAATGGGGTTAAAGTACTTATTGTAATAGGGTTCTCATCATAAGGCTATCACTAGTTGAAGCAAATTGAATATTTTCTTGTCCTATTCCCTGATCTTTTGAGTTTGCCCCTGGTCGTTTTGTGCCACAGAAATATTTGCACTTAACATCAGTGCTTGCATAGCGACAATCTTTGTATCCAAGAAACAGAGGTCCAAACAATTAGAATTCAGTTCTAAATTAATCTGTGTAAACTGGGCGATTAATTTTTGTAATAAAAAATGTAATGATATGTAACATTTTAAAGAACAGCAACATTCCAATTTTATATTAGTCATTAGTACCAGAATCTGCATCATCAATTCTTTTATTTTAGATTTCTACTATGAAAATAGCTTAATGTATGCTGTGGAGTTTCTGTACCTGCAGTAATCATAGGTACACATAGAACACTCTATTCTATTGTATAGAAAGGAATTGTTCTTCCTATTGAAGAACACATTAGCCCATAATGGTCAGCAACCCAGTACTGAGGTAGCAAGAGTGAATACATTTTTAAGTGGTTATATGTGAAAGAACCTCTTACATCTGAATGTTGGTGCAATGTTCTGTAGAGAAACTTTCAGAATAGACTGAGTTTTTAGCACTATTGTATTAAGTTATAAATAGAGATGAGCGAGCATACTCGCTAAGGGCAATTACTCGATCGAGCATTGTCCTTAGAGAGTACCTGCCCGCTCGAGAGCAAAGATTCAGCTGCCGGCGGCGGGCAGGGAGCGGCAGGGGAGAGCGGGGAGGAATGGAGGGGAGATCTCTCTCTCCCTCTCCCCCCCCCCCCCCGCTCATGGCCGCAACTCACCTGTCACCCGCGCCGGCAGCCGAACCTTTTCTCCCAAGCGGGGAGATGCTCACTAAGGACAATGCTCGATCGAGTAATTGCCCTTAGCAAGTATGCTCGCTCATCTCTAGGTATAAACTATAATAAGCAGACATGAGCACCTGACACACAGCATAGGCGTTGCAGGATAATAGTTGCATTGCTGACATATGTCTAAGTGGATTCGTTCTTATCAACATCAGCGGTTCCATTCAAAACCTCTGTCACTAATTTCCCCTAGAAATTGGGATGACATATCACTGCAGAGGTATTTTGTCCTGTAAGTTCCAGCAAAATGCCGGACTGCTCAACAGAAATCGAATAGACCCCCATTATAGTCAATGGGAGGCTGGTTGGTGCCATCATAAGATAGAGCCATTCGGCCATTGGATGCAGTTTTCCTGCTTCCTGAACAGAGCAGTAAAATGGAATCCCCTAACACTGATGCGAACATGTACTAAATCTAGTAGCCTTGTAAGAAACCATTGACTATTTAGTGGTCTCAGCAGTAAGCTATTAAAGACTATTTACTGCGCGAAATAAAACTGTCTGCATTAGACTATTTCCAACTGTTTCATTACTACCTCATAATTAAAGAAGATTTATACCGATAAGCAGAAGAATGTCACCCATCAAAGTACCAGCCCCCCTGGGCTAATGAATTAATATGTGGGCTTCGACCAGTCACATGGGAAAAAAGTAAATAAGATAAACTAATAGTGGATTTTTAGAATAGTATAAAGATATGCAGTAATGGACAACTTCACCTACAGTCAGTAAGAAAAGTATCTTACATCAGCTACTGCATAATCTCTATACTAATGATCTAACGGACTGAGGTTTGACTGTTGTTGCTTAGAGTAGTCATATGACAGCATTCAAGTGTTGAAGTAATATCATAGTTTAGATGGCCTTGAAAGATATGGAAACCTTTCTGCATGAAAAATCAATACACACATACAGTTCCTAGTACTGTATTATATTATTCCCTACTGACTGTATTATCCATTGCACAGGCCATTCATAAGCAGCAAAGAAGCGTTACAAACGTCCTTAGGGTACGTTTGTACTTTTATACCGAGCGCCTATTGGCCTGAAAAATCGCTTAAATGAGCAATTTCAATTAATAATTGCCCTGCGTAAAAGCAACCCCCGACAGGGTACCAAGCGAGAAATCACTTATTAGTCGCTTTGTTTTAGTTCACTGGAAGAAAGCGAATAATGAGGAACTTCTCAATCAGTCTAAACAGGAAGTTGTTCATCTTTGAAGGACTGCCTGTTCACAGTAAATGGAGCAGGGGTTTCCGGAAGAGATAAATAATAATTATCTTTATTTATATAGCGCCAAACATATTCCGCAATTCTTACAAAAACAGGGGGATACAGAAAGACAAAAGTACAAAAATACAAAAACCACGGTTACATAGTAATCAGTTGATGGAAACAGTAGGGGTGAGGGTGCTGTTCCAACGAGCTTACAAACTGCAAATAATGGGATGATATAGAAGGTATGGGGCTGGAGATGCACACGGTATGATGGAGTGGAGAGTGAGGGATGCTATACACAGACAATGGTCAGGTGGTATAGTGGCTGAATCGGAGTGACTGCCAGGGGGGTGGTTCATGGCGGCTAGCAGGCGTTGCAGTCACTAGGACACAGAGCACATTACCAGGAGGAGCACAGAGCCGTTTGGTTTAGGGTATATGGTATGCCTCCCTGAAGAGGTGTGTTTTAGAACACGCCTGAAGTTTTGTAAATCAGGGATTGCGTGTATAGTTTTGGGTAGCGCATTCCAGAGGACTGGTGCTGCTTTGGAGAAGTCTTATAGGCGGGAATGAGAGGTTCGAATTAATGTGGCACTTGGTCTGAGATCTGCATCACTCTCTGCTTCCATTCACTGAACAACTATTACTCCTATGTGAACATACAGGAGCGGCAGTCATCTCGCTCGCGTACAAGCATCCTAACTCATGCCTTGCAAAAATCTTCATTATGCAGTAGGCTTCTTTTTCTCCATAGCCAGTTGGCAAGATGCAGATTACAGACTGTTGCAATTCGACTTCCGATGAATTTTTAAGGCGTCTACAAGCTCTGTCCTTGTTATGCTTTCTCGCCTCAGTTCTGATAACAATGTTTCACATTTTTTTTACTGCATTAATGGCCCAAAATTACATCTCATCTACAGTCATAAGACTCTTCACTGGAACGTACTTACAACTGTAATGCGATCAGCCAAGTAGCGTCCCTCAGAGCACCCAGCGTCTGTTCTCAATAGCTTGCATATTTATTACTCCATCCGAAATATTTAACGTTCCGCTGTTATGTACTATTGTTTTTATCAGAAGGCACGTCCAATCCAATCATACAGTAACAAGCGAATGTTTAAGACCCTCAGTATGCCCTCTAATTTTTTAATTTTTTATTTTTTTTTGTTCAAAAAGGAGACAAGCCGAATGTGCAAAGACAGCGAGGATCCAGATGGCACTGCCAGCAGGAAAACCATCAACTCCTGCTGCCAATAATCTGTATGAAGAGTTGGGTGACAGCACTATGTAAGTACTGAATATAAATTGTTTTCCTTAGAATTGCATGAATCACTATAATATTGGGAGCTGTTGCAGATCTGTTATCATAAGAGCAGTTTGAAATTTGTCTTGGTGCTGCGATCGGCAAAGCCGTACAGTGCTTTTGTTCAGAGGTGTCGATTAAATATGTATGTAACCAAGCGTTTACTGTAGCGTACAGTAGTTTTCCTCTCTAATAACAGATTTAAAAAAAAAAATCTTTAAAAATGTCTAAACATAATTTCTCAGTTGCTGAACTCTATGGAAGATGAATGATGGATCAGTTGAAGTTTTCACCGTGAAAAGGTTTCATAAGCTGGGATTCAGGGCTCCAAGCGTTGGAGTTTAATGCATACAAATAATACTTTTGAATGCTGATGTGTTGCTTTAATCCTAGGAAATACAGAGTCATTGTGTAATAGCTGATTCGTTTTCTTGTAATATGTAGCAACATTTTTTTCCAGGTAATGAAATAATAGGCAGAACCGAGTAGTCCATTTGACAGTTTTTCCCAGTAATTGATGCAAATTTTCATGCAGAATGAAATAACTATCTTTTATATATAAAAAAAATGTCATCAAATGCCACACTTATTTCTCCAGTTGTAACATATTCAGTACTGTGCAAAAGTTTTAGGCAGTTGTTGATAACCATTGGTTTCCTATTGAAGCGTTCACATGAACGATTTTTAGATGCGCTAAATACTCGCACCTGCAAAATATAAGACAAGCGTGGCTACAATGCACGTATCTAAGGGTGCCTTCACACTGGCAATGAAATCGCACGATTTCGCAGCACTGAGAGACTGCGAGAAATTGCTAAATTATGAAGCCAATGGATTCCAATGGCTCCCTTCACATGTGTGATGTTTTATCGCTTGCAATGCAGCGTGGAAACAAAATCGCAGCATATCCTATTTTTCGTGATCTCGTCCATTGTTTACAAAAAGCAATGGGACATGATCGCAATCCTCTGCCACTGCTGTGACAGCTGCAGCAGGGGATTCTTTAATCCCTGCAGGGAGTCCCCTCACCACTGAACACTGTGATGGCACTGTCACAGTGATCATTAATAAGAGAACTCCCCGAGGCAAGGATCTTCGGGTGGAAGGGGTGGGGGGTGGGCTTGAAATGTAAGCCCTGCCCAAAAAGAAATAATACATCAATTTAGAAGCGCTGTCATCTCCGGCACGTCTTCTTGCAGGTCCCTAACACTCATCTTTAGCATCTCTTCTGGCCGAGGATTGAAAAATCCCTGCCTCCTGACAGTGTTGTCTCTGATTGGCTGAGCTCTGTGACCAGTCAGCGCTCAGCCATTCCTTCAGCGATCTTGTCCCATTGATTTCAATGGGGATGGTGCTGCTGCCACCGGCCCCATTGCTATCAATGGGAGAAGATTGCTATCTCTTGCCGTGGCTGTAACAACCACGGCAGGAGATTCCTTCAGTACTGCTCTGATGCGAGGTTGTTTTCCTGCGAAAATGCCTCGCATCCAGTGCTTTTCAGAAGGATCGCGAGAACGATATTGGGCCGTCAATCACGACCCCATATCACTCTCACCAGTGTGCAGAAGGCCTAGGGTGCGTGCTGCGAGAAAAGATGGGACCTGACCTATCTTTGGTGCATGTTGTGCAGGGGCTCCCATTGACTCCTATGGGAGCTGGATTAACATGCAGTAACGCACCACGGATCGTGTGAACAAGCAAATTATGCATAAATGTAGATCGCACCTTCTGCTTCGTTCACGCAATTTTTCCACACCCGAGTGGCGAACTTTTTGCGTGGCTATTGGTGCGCAAAAAAATGCTCGTCTGAATGACGCCTAAGAATACTTTCAAAGACCAGCTTGCTCAAATCGTTGTCTTTTCATGTAATCCTAGACAAAGGCAATGGTGTTGAGATCAAGGCTCCATGGTGACCATACCATTACTTCCAGGACTCCTTGTTCTTCTTTACAATGGAGATAGTGCTTAATGACATTGGCTGGATGTTAGGGTTGTTGTCCTGCTGCAGAAAAATATTTGGAGTCTATTTTTGAAAACAATTCTTACTTTGCCTAAAACATTTGCACAGTGCTGTAACTTAATAACCAGGGTAAAAAAATATGGGTGTATTAGCCATCTGCTTGCCTACTGGCTTACAAGGGTTGTACCAGAATTTTAGCTTATTCCCTATCCACAGGGGACTGCTGAGATACCCAGGCGGCAGCTGTCAGGTATTTCCAACCGCCCCATTTAAATGAATGGAGCATGTGCAGCCAGCTCTACATTTAGTGTTATGTCACTGCAGGGAAAGAAGTTGCCCCCGCAGTGATAGGAGAGTGGGACAGGGAAGTCCTGTTCTGGAGATCCCTGGGAGTCTCAGCGATGAGACCCCCACCGATTCACAAGTTATTCTGTGGAATTTTGATAAAACCCCTTTAAAGGAGTTTTCTAGTATATCAATATATTGGTTGCAGTTGGGGGGAAAGAAATATGTTAAAATAAAAATACTCACCTCTCTGCTGCCACGCTGCTTCCCCACTGCTGCTCCTGTCCTCCAGTGCTTTGTTTACATTTGTATGCAGCAGTCTTGTAGTTGCTAATAGAAGGCCTAACATCAAAGTCATCAGTGACATCCCATAAACAGGTCAGGGCTTGGCTTCATATGGGCTTGTAATGTAGAAGCCCGCATGACATGTTTACGGGATGTCACTGGTCCAGACCTCTTTGGAGTTTGGTATTGAGTCACCTTGCCTCATCCAGCCTTCCCTTAGCCTTAGCCTCTCTCCTTTTATCAGCAATCTGGAGGGTGATTGCAATTAGGCAGCTCCCATTGAGAACTGGCTTCTTGTATGGCACGTGTTCTTCAGCGATTTCAATGATGTTTCCCTTTATCTCTGCCTACAGTTCATTTGGGTCCCCACTTTCCTGCCTGAGCAAGTCAAACCTGTTCCTCTCCTAAATTGCGTATTGTGCGGGGACATCAAATTTCCTCTATATGGCAGGACACTTGAGCTGACATAGTCTAACCCTGACTTTGGTTATAAGAAGTTGGTGACCAGACTCGCAGTCTGCACCTGGTAGTGTTTTTGCAGAGAAAATTAAACCATTATATTTTTCTTGGTAGAGGATATAGTCAATTTGGTTGCAATGCTTTCCATTGGGGATGTCTAGGTGTGGAGGTGTTGTTTCAGCTGGGTAGAAGATGATGATAGGGATTCTGAACTTGTTCTCCTGACAGAACTGCACAAAGCGGTTACCATCGTCATTCCTGTTTCCATCATCATTCATATCCCTAGGCCATGTTTGCTGACCACTCCTACATCTTCTCCTTCTCTGACTTTGGTGTTGAAATTACCTATGATATAGATCATGTCCTTTCTTGGGCTTCTCTGGACTTTGGCATGGAAGTCCTCAATGTCCTGTTCTGATGCATCTGCTTTTGGTGCATAGATTTGGATGGTCACATTCAGAGGTTTTCCTCTAACGCAGATGGACATGACCCTATCATGGATGTATTTTGGTGTCTCTATGTACCTTCCAATTTTTCTGTTTGCCAACATGGCAACCCCATTTCTCCTTTCCGTCTTGTTTCCCGAGCAATAAATGGTGTCGTCATCTGAGCTGAAGTCCCCAAATCCAGTCCAGTGCAGTTCATTGACTCACTGACTTTATGCTGACCTCAGAAAAGATGGAACAATGTGAGGTCAAACTTCAAGTATTGTGGGAAAGAACCACTACATCAAAGGTTGCAGAGACCCCAGAACAGCATGAGACTAGAATTCAAAAAGAGAGAAAGAGCCCAGACATCAAAAATTGTCGAGTTCCTGGAATCGCTTTTGACCAAATTTTAAAAAGAGAAAGACATAGCCATTGTATCAAGGGCAGCAATGCATTCTGATTTGTTGCTGGAAGTTTTTCAATATGATCCTCACAAGGAATATGATAAATAATACATATAGTCAAGCCAAGAAATAAAAAAATGGTGGATGTTTCTTTTACCTCTCTAATTGGGCCAAAGACAACAATGAGTATTTCTAAGTAAAAAATAGCATTAGGAGTTAGGGTGCATTTAGACTGAAAGATAATCGCTCAAAAATCGCTCAAACGGCAGTTTGAGTGACAGTCTTGAGCGATCATCTTTGCATAACTCTTAAGTAGCTAATTAGCTACTTAAAGAGTTAATGCAGGCGGAGTGGGACACTGCAATAACTCCGAGAAAAGCAGCTGTTTTGTATATGCAATCAGCTGCTTTGTTCTCGCAGTTATCAGCGGTGTCCCGCTGAGTTGATAGCTCCAAGAAAAAGAAGGAGCACTGACAGCTTTTTGATTCTTGGAGCTTTCAGCTGGTATCCCACTAGGAAGTCCCAGCGGGATACCAGCTTAAAGAATGCTATCAGCGTCGCCTGCTGAGAAAATCAGTGTGCGGCGCTGATAAGAGTCATCGTTGATTTCTAGCTTGCTAGAAATCAACGATGAACGAACAGTGCATGATGGCCGCACATTTAGACACAGCGATTATCCCTCAAAAGATGGCTTTTGAGTGATAATCGTTGTATCTAAATGGGCCTATATTTATATAGATAAATGTATATCCGGGCCATGCTGGGTTTGTAAGCTAGTCTCTCTACAAAAGTCAACTGTGGTCAATCATTCTAGTATTATCCTTTCCTTTCTTTTCCATTTTATTTTGATTAGAGAAGTACTTTTGTGCATATCCCCTTCTTGATCACTCTATACAGTTATTAGCTATAACAATACAAGTGAGGGCTTTGACTTCAGCCTACTCCTTCCCATTGTTTAAACTGCAACCACAGTGGCATATCTCCAGAAAACACACATAGCAGCATGTGGACAAGACTAGATGTCACTGGTAACTGCTGCATCAAGCCAACACCCTGGACCCGCATATAATAGCACTTTGAGGCTTTTTAAAATGATCATTACTTTTCCCAAAAGAAACTTTCTTTAAATGATATAGACAGCCCAGTTATTACATATAGATCCCACACCTAGTGTTCTTACAATGACTGAACTTACAGAAAATTGATTTGAATGAATGTTGAAAGCTGGAATGTACATGCCCAAATTTAGAATGCTGTTCTGCTTCGCACATTCTCACACCGTGGTGTTGGGCATCTGGGGAATCAAATAAAACTTCTATGCACTGAATATAAAACAAGCCTACAGGCTCTCTTTCAAATCAAGCTTAGCATTACAGAAGACAAGAAGAAAAGTACTTGTTTTGTTCCCTTTCTTTTTGTCTACTTGAACTTCTGTAGCAGATCTAATGATGTCTAATGAATGACAGCAAATCCTTTTTCATCTGGTTTTTGAAGTATAGCATTTGGAGCTTCACCACTGGAACCGAGAAAGAATTTCAAATATATCTATTTTAATCTACCATTTTAAATTGCCCTGCAGTCTCCGTAAAAAATCATGACCACTCATTTGGGCGCTTAGGATTACAGCTGGGTTTGGAATGGTGAAATTGTAATGGGAAGAGAGGGGACAGGAGGCTAATTGCCCATCACTTTGTTTTAGATGTTAAGAGTAAGTGTGGCATTGTCTCGGAAATAAAAGAACATTCAGACGTGACCTACTTATAAAAGTCAAGTGAATTATATTATGTTTGAAGATAAGGAAAGCAGATGTCCAGAGTGTGCCGAATATGGATGTAATAAATGAATTAGGAAAAAGTGTAACCTTTCGTTTTAAGTCCTTTCTAATTATTAAGTCATTATCTGTTTAAAAACCTTCCAGTAATCCAGGACTTGATAGACCAGTTATCCAGCACTGTGCAAAAGTAAGGCAATGGGTTGTTGAATTATCACTAAATCCTTGATTGCATAGCACTGATTCTTAAAGGGGTTTTCCTACTTGAAACTTTTATTGCCTATGCACAGGATAGGTGATAAATGCCTGATCACTGTGACACTGACCACAATGACCACCAGAATTACTGAGAGACGTTCACCCCAAATGCCCTATGTGAATGCCAATAGCAGATGCTTGACCACCACTGCATTCATATATATGGAACTGAGGGAGATCAATACGCTCTGCTTTCTGCATTAGTCCCATAGAAGTGAATAGAGCGGTGATCACACCACATTTAATTTGAATGGACCATACAAAACACGATCAATGGGTAGGCGCTGCTCAGAGGATGTTAGCACATGTAATGGCAGGCTTACTTCACAAATTACTATCTTTATTCGACAACATGGGTAACGCATTTCGACCCCAAAATGAATAACTGAAGAAGACCCCATTTTGGAGTTAAAACATGTTGCCTAAGTTATCTATATTGAAGAATGTGTCATCCCGGTGTGAGTCTCAAGGGAAGGACTTTTCCCAGAAGGACCAGAACAACCAGAACAAAGTTTGCAGCTCTACCACTGGTTTTATAACACCAATAACAATGTGATGTCATGTGGTTGTGCTCATCATTACTATAACCAGAATAGGCGAGAGCACCTATCTGTTGTTTTACCCTTGTTTCCCTGGATAATCTCGGATATCCATCAGCAGATAGCACCCTCTTGTCTTCCTTTCTGTCTCTTACTTAAGATCAATTTGCATGGGACATTTGGAGTGAAACCTTTCCTTGGATTGCGACCTACAGCAATTAGATATTTATTACCTTTACTGTGATTAGTGATAAATTTTTTTCAGTGAAAAAAAAACCTTTAAGCAAGAAAGCTTAGGTAGCCTGCACAGACGTCTTGTGCAGCGGAAATAGGAAGTGGAAATAATGAATCTGAAGTGCATGGCATGAAACAAAAAGGGCCCAGGTAAGAATGTATTTGCATTGTTGCGATTTAAGCACTTATTTAGGTCCTTTAGGCCTCATGTCCACGGGCAAAATATGATTTTAAATCCCCAGCGGATCACCCGCATGGGGATCCGCATCCCATAGGGATGAATTGACCACCCGCGGGTAGATAAATACCCGCGGATGGTCAATAAAAGTGAATTTTTAAAAAATGGAGCATGAAAAAAAGTGACATGCTCCATTTTTGTGCGGGTCTCCCGCGGTGATGGCTCCCGCAGGCTTCTGCTGAAGCCTATGGAAGCCGTCCGGATCTGCGGGAGACCTAAAATAAGAATAACTTACCCACAGCGGACCGGGCAGTTCTTCTCTTCTTCATGGCCGGATCTTCTTTCTTCGGCCCGGCGGATGTGCCCGACGCATGCGCGGCACGCTGCCAGCGTGCCGAGTACATCCGCTGGCCAAAGAAAGAAGATCCGGCCGTGAAGAAGAGAAGACCTGCCCGGTCCGCTGCGGGTAAGTTTATTCTTATTTTCAGCGCTCATGTCCGCGGGGCAAGAGGGACCCGCTACGGATTCTCCATAGCGGGCCTGATTTTCCCCGTGGACATGAGGCCTTAGGGCTCAGTCACACGGGCACGATAAGACGGCCGCATCTCTGCATGACCGTTTCCATTGCCGGCCATGTGTTCTATTTGCCAGTTGGTGCGGAGAGTCGTCTGCACTGGCAGTGCAGCGATCTTATCGTGCAGTAACATGGGCGCATCAGCGCCCGTGTGACTGAGTCCTCAAGCTGCGTCTTCAGGTCTTGTTCTTGGACATCCAATTCTCCTTCTCCTGCTAATAAGCAAATGGACTAGGTTAGTTCACCGTAGTCTACCATTGTCTACAATCCTGAACCATTTTATTGTATTTTATAGTTACAGTACATTAGACTAACAAGAAGTACTTATTCGAAAATTCTTAATTTAAGTAGTTTTGTATGCAGCACAGCTAAAGCAATTTTCATATTCATGTTGTTTGTGTGCTATCATCATATCAGGCATTTTTTAGTTTGTTTACAGTGGATTTTTCAGCCATAAGGCCAGTTTCACACGAACGGGTCAGATTCTGAATGCGGATTTCCGCAGCAGAAGACATGCGATCATTCACGGAATGAAATTGCAAATGATTGTGGAAAATCATGGATGCGAGAGTTTTTCTGCGCAGATGTACACCATGCACAGTGTATTGTACACATGGAATAAAACTCTCTCTCCCGAATATGCAATTCGTATCTGCAAGTGTGAATGAAAAAGTGAAAATGCATGCCTTTCAATGCCTGTATTTTACCGTGGAATTCCCGTGTGGATGGCGATCACGGAATCCATAATCCAAATCCACCCATGTGAGCCCGGCCTAAATTGTACCCTGCATCCACTACTCAGTAAAATAGTACTGTTCTTTGAATACTACTTTATTTAACATAACTACTGAATTCCCTATTAGTTTTACCATATATCCTCTTGTGTTTAATCTCAGCATCCTCAATGTACGTGCCCCATAGTGATTTCTGACTAGGAAGTCATTTGATGATTTACAGATATGTCCAACCTTACCTTCATTACTAGTGATCACTAAGCTCTATTATTGGCTGCAGCCCATGTGGCATGCCATAACCTAGGAAGGACTGCAGCTGTAAACATAGACCGGAGCAGACGACCGATTACCAACGCGGGATACAGCAGAAACAGAGAGAGGTGAGTATATCACTATTTGTTATGTTAACGTACAGAGAAGGGTTGTCCCAAGATGTTACAACTCAGATAACCCCTTTAAGGGCTCCAATTTCTCACAATACAAAAATGAAGCATTTTTGTACCATCCAGTAAAACTCATAATGTATATATTAAACATAAGCATTCTTTTGCACATCAGTGTGTATGAATGCCAGATGACATCCATCACAAACATCCAGTTCTAAATTTATATATGTTAAACATATTTTTTTTGTCTTTTTTAACATGGGAGTGTATGGTGACGGATGGCTGATGGGTGGCAACATTAAAAAGATAGGACCAAACATACTTTTTGAGTTTGCCAAAGTTCGTGAATTTTCTTATTACAGATGTATCAGATGTTCACAGTGTACTCAGGCAATGTTTAGGGCAGTATAGCCCTTTATCAAGCAACAAAAACATCAGGTGTAGAGCAATTAAAGTGCAATTCCAGAGGGGGTGGTGATTGAGTCTACCAGACAATATGGGGGGGGGGGGGGTTGAAAGGGACCGAAAGTTGCCACTGGAGTAGGTTCCTTTTCACAGCCATCCAGTGACCAATTCAATTTTAAAAAATAATTGTGAATAGGAACTCTCAATTCTGACTTCCATTAAAATCAATAGGAGTAAAATTTGGGTTCTCTAATTTGGTCTTCTTGAGCAACAGTAGAAGTGACAGTGGTGGCGACAGTGGTCAGCACTGTTACCTTGCGATGGTGGGGTCCTAGGTTCAAATCCCCATCAAGGTCAGGTTTAAACCTAGAACTGCAGCACTGCAAGACAGCAGTGCTAAACCAACACACCTGTCCTTTCTGCTCAAAGCAGAGAGACAATATTTTGGGATGATCTGATCCGATTTAGCAAAAATTGGCTTAATTTTATCACCCATTTTATCACTCTGCCAATCACAACGAGCAACACTAACCACCAGCCCATCCAGAATTGTACTTCTATTACTCTATCCTGGAGTCTGATGTTTTTGCTGTTTGCTTGATAAAGGGCTATACTCTCTGAAATGTTGCTTAGATATCCTGAGAACTTCTGATATATCTGTAATAAAAGCATTCACAAAGTTTAGCAAATTTAAGAAATACGTTTGATCCTGACTTTTGAATTTTGGTTACTTCTGGAGGACAATGTGACATTAGGACTCTGCACCACAGTACTACCAATTGGTGTAATGTCTCCGGTCTGTCTTTTCAATGAATGGCATTTGTTAGACGTATACGCTTATTTTAATATCTCATGTCGTACATCTGTGGATGTGTTGACTTCCAAGCCATGTTAATTGCCATGTGTTATTAATATTTGCTAAGCAGCAGATGTTATATGTTTGGACTGTTGCCTAATAAGGAACACAGTGGATTAGTGGAGCACATTGATTTCTACCACTAGCGTTCTAGAATGGAATATGGCCACTGGTTTTAAAGACTGGAATACAGATTGTAAAGTACCATATATACTCGAGTATAAGCCTAGTTTTTCAGCACATTTTTTTTTGTGCTGAAAAAACCCCCCTCGGCTTAAACTCGAGTCAGGGAAGGGTTAAAAAAAACCTCCATACTCACGTCCCAGCCGGCGTCTGAGTCCCCGGTGGTGGTGCAGCAAGCTGCTTAAATTCCTGTGTTCCCGGCAGCAATGTGGCAAGCTGCTGGACATCTCCCCCCTGTCATCCCCCACAGTCCTCTCTGCTCGGCTCTGTCTTCCCCTACCATCAATGCTGTGATTGGATTGAGCGCCAGCCAATCACAGCCAATGCTCGATCATTCACAGCCAATCGCAAGCTGCTTTAGAATTTTCCCCGCTGTCAGCTCCCTGCTCGACTCTCAAATCCCCCGCCATCAGCGCTGTGTAAGTAAGCGCTGTGATTGGATAGAGTGTCGGTTGTGATTGGCTGGCGCTCAATCCAATCACAGTACTTACTTAAACAGCACTGACAGAGATGACAGAGCCGAACAGAGAGGCTGGCGGGGATGACAGCAGGGAGACTTCACGCAGGTTGCTGCACAGACACAGACGCCAGCTGGGAGGTGAGTATGGAGTTGTTTTTTTTTACCCAGTATATACTGGAGTATAGCTCGGCTTATACTCCAGTCAATACGTTTTCCCAGTTTTTTGTGGTAAAACCTATTGACTTGGCTTATACCCGTGTCGGCTAATACTCGAGTATATACGGTAGTTATTTTTTCCAGTGTGACGGCAGAGAAGAGGGACTTGGAAAGAATGGCCAGTAAATGTTGCCTTGTTGAAGTGTGTATTTGACATTTTTATAGATATTAGTTTAGTCCACTACTTTTCCTTAAGATTTACCTTAAGGTCTCTATTATTTTTAATATACCCTGCATGAAACCTATGCTTGAATGCATTTTGACCTGTTATTGGATGGCATTTTGTGTTTTGCTTTTTTTTTTTTTTTTACAAAAAATACACATCATATTCTAGGAAGCTTTCCTGAAACTTTTCATACGAAAAGCACTTATGTAGCTTTTACAAGCAGTTTTTCTCCACGGAAATTTGCTAGAGGGATAAAGGTCAGAAAATGTTGCTCAAAAATCACTTTAAAAAAAAGAGTTTGCTAATGGAAATTCAATATTTTTCAACTTTTGATCTTGATGGTACAATACCACACTGACAAAATGATCAATAAAATAATCAATGTAAATGTGATGTAACAGAGGTCAGATACACACCTTGCCTAACATTTACCAAGAAGGTTTCTGTAGAAAATCATATCACAAGATATGGGTACTAGATTGCTTTCCAGCGTCATTAATCTATGGACTAATTCTCAATGCCAAATTTGAAGTTGCGGAGGAGTTTTAGCTCCCTAATTGGAAACTATCCGTCACGTCATTCCCTGCATCCCTTTTAGATTGTTATTTTTTATGAACTATGTTCTCTTCTTTTTGCCTCCCGTTGAGGTTTAGCGGTTTTCATTATGTCTCATTTTTTATCTGTGATGCTGTATTAGTAACTGTTACATCAGTCTCTTCTGTCTTTTAGATGACACATTATATGTTATATCAATAGAAAAAAATATCAAGTGCTCACGGGATACAGTGCAAGGGGCATAGAAGATGGCACTTACTATCGGAGGAGGTTTCTCTCCAGGAAACCTCCTCAAACACGACTCCAGGCCAAAAAAGATTTCTTAATCCAGAAGATTCAATTAAAAAATATTTAATATTCCAAAACTTCATAAACAATAGGAAAATAAAACCGTAGACTCAAAATGCTAGACTCAGCTGCAACACATTTCAGGCCTGCTCTGGGCCTCTTTCTTAAGCATATACATGTATGGAGAAGGTGTACTTTTATAGTGAGATAATAATTGATTAGGAAAAGAGAGGGGAGGAGGGTGTGTTGGCGTCCATTATGGGAACGCCCACCTAGGTGACCTCACCGCAACTAAACAATAATTAGTACCTTCATTTAAAATTAGTAGTAATCTATACAACTGTCCGCTCTTGAGTTTAATAACTTAGACGGCATACATTATACAGTCTGGAGCGATATTTAACCTGCCGTTGGAGGATTCTCCAGCATGATGATGTCAAATTGCGTGGCACGCAGTCAGGCTGGGAGCTCCAAATGTGCCTTAAGCTCTTCTATTTGGCTCATCCACCTTTTATTGCTTTTCTGCAATCTCTTCTCTCTGTCCCTATACTGGTTAACACTTGACCAGATAATACCATAATGTTTTTACATTGTTAGTCAAAAGTCCTTGGTCACCATGAGTATTCAGAGTTTAAGGGAGTATACGAACGACTAAAAAGCAATGACTTTGTCTCTTTAAGGCCCAATGCACATGGCTAGATTTGTTTTGTGGAATCTACAGCAAATACCGTCCATAGCATGCAATGTCAAAGCAGGTTTCCATGCCCATGAGTGGAATTCAATAGCAATTTTCCACTTGCAGGGAAAAAATCACAGCATGGTCTGTTTTGGGTCAGATTCCACACAGATGGCTTCCATTGAAGTCATTGGAAGCCATCTGATCCATGGCCCATCTGCAGTTCCAGCTGCGTACAGGTCCGTGGAATCTGCATCATTGCCCAGTGTCGGTGAGGTGTCATCTGTAATGTAGATGTGCCAGAGGGCCCGGTCAGCACATCCACATTACAGATGAAGAAACACTGCAGACAGGTACGCAGGGGTCTGGAGTCACTGGTCAGGCACTGCTGCTGGATCCCGCATGCTGAATCTGAACAGTCCGTGTACATTTGGCCTAATACAGAGTATTACATTATATTAGTAAACAGTTACATTGTCCAAATGTAACCTCCTAAAAGTAAGCTTGCAGTTTACATCAGTGATCAATTTATATCCTGTGCGGCACAGTGTCATTGTCTGTTTATGAATATACCCACTGCTTTTCTAATTTGTTATCAAAACCATAGCAACTTGAAATCAATTGTAGAAAATGAGAGATGAGTATTTGATAACAAGGGCTCAAGGTAATTGAGCCCTTGCGAGCACATGTTGACCAAGAATCGAGGTCCACAATCAATTCATACTGCAGCAAAGTTGGTCTTTCCATTCATGACATTGCCTCACATCTGAGGATATGTAAATCCATTGTTGCATGCACCATTAAGCGTTTTTATGAAGCTGGGACCAGCAAAGATCAACAATGAAGTGGGAGGCCACGGGTGACTTTGAAAGCAGAAGATAAATTCATTATGCTCCTCTCCAAATGAGAGGGTTGACAAATATTGCAAGCAGATTTCAACTTGGGCCAGAACAGGCAGGTATCTGTGGAGACTATCAAAAGAAGAAAAGGAGACATCAGCAAGCCTCTTTGGTAGAGTTGCTGTGTGGAAACCACTTCTTAAAGCAGTAAATAAAAAGAAAATACTCTAGCGGGAGCAGAAGCACAAGAATTGGACCAAAAGATTTTTTAAAAAGTGTTTTGAACAGGTGAGTCCAAATTTGAGGCGTTTGGAAGCAAAAGAAAAACATTTTGGAAGTTTCACAATGGTTTGGGGGGGGGGTTCTATGATGGAGTAAGTAAACTGTATAGAATCAATGGAATTCTCGAACACAGAGGATACCACAAAATACTTGTTCAGCATCTAGCATCTGCAGGAAAAAATTATTGTCTGGGGATTTATTATGCTGCAAGGTAATGACCCATAGCACACCTCAAAGCTTTGCAAAAACTACCTGGTGAAGAAAGAAGAAGAGAGTAGTCTGAAAATAATGGAATGTCCGCGACAATAGCCGGATCTTAATCCGATCAAACTTCTTTGGGAAAACGTGACTGTGAAGTGAAAAAACTGTCCAGCCTCTCAAGAAAGCCTCTGGAATATATTACAAGTCTCATGGAAGTAATTAGAACCAACCATTTTACAAAATCTGGTCAATAAGATGCCTGTAGACTAAGAGTAGTCAAAAGTGTTTTAAAGACTAAAGGTAGTTTCTTTGGTTAAAAGAAAGTAATTTTTTTTTCAACCACAAAAGGTTAAATATAATGTTTTCTTTTGGTTTGATCGGATGTCCATGTTCCTCTTGAATGTTCTCTCCTTTAAATCGTAAGTGTTTGCAGTGTCCAAAAACTTTTGACCGATAAGGTACAGGCAAAGTCTTCTACCGCATTGTCCCACCATTTATACAGTGGCTGTACTAATCTCCAAATACTATACCGAATGCAAGCTTTGCTCTGCGCATCACCCTCTCATCAAATGGTCAGTTCCAAGATTCATTTCTGCAATCTACAAAACCTCAGGCCCCGGCCTAATCGTCAGACATGCAAGTGCTACTAAAAGCCACCTCTCTATAAAGGCCCATTTACACGGAGCGATGATCGCTCAAAAATAGCTAAAAAGCGATTTTTTGAGCGATAATCATTGCGTCTAAACGCGCTGCCATTCTGCACTGCTAGCTGATCGTTAAATTCAGTCCAATCTAAAAATCGTCATTCAGCCTTATCAGCAGTTCTCCACAGGAAGTGCTGATAGCATTGTTTCCCCTTGGAGAACAAAGGAACTGAATGCAGATAAGAGCCCTCGGGCTATTAACTGCTTTCAGCTAAGACTTCATTTGGACACTTAATTGCTATTAAGTAGCTGAGTAGCTACTTAAAAGTTTATGCAAAATGATCACTCAAAGCTGTCACTCAATCTGTCGTTTGAGCGATCTTTGAGCGATCATCGCTTCGTGTAAATAGGCCTTTAAGTTATACATGCCGTTTATGATATAGGGTTGCCTGGGCAGAATGTTTTTACTGTCACTTATGTCTGTCTTTTCTCATCTGTTTTTTCTATTTGAGTAGTTGTGCATCTATCCCCTTGATATCACTATTAAATATTGCTATAATATTTAGTATTCCATAATCGCTATGTCTTCTAACTTTTCTATTCTCCATACTTTACTTATTGTTTTATCTTCTGCTTTTTTTCCTCTTGTCCACTGCATGCTCAGGTTTCAGTAAGTAGACTAATATACTTTAGATGAGTGTCAATGTCTTATTTCTGCTCTATGTTTAGAGCCATAGTTTGTATGGGGTCTTGAAAAAAAGTATATGTATTACATTAATAGCACACTATAGACAGTTCTAATTTTCAACATCATGTAGATGGCTATTATCAGTAATTAGGATAAAACTGATACTTTGTGGAGACTCACAAGCTCAGTAATAAAACTAAACATATCTTTATTTCCCACTGAGATTTATCAGAGAAACTCTGCATAGGCACATAAAAAATATGTCAATAATTAAAGCATTTCCACCTAAGATACAAAAATCACTAAAATTGGGTTGTATGAGCTAAAGGAAACCTGTTGGCTACTTCATACTGCCCTCCATCGGAGCAGCATTCAGTAGTGACAAGCATGCTGATTTGTACAGTGTCAGTTATTTATGATTATGGTGTCATTTGGTCAAACTCACAGTTTTAATTCTTGCAGGTCTTGGCCAATGCTGAGAACTGGGAGTGTGATGCATTCATGATATGCAGGCGCCTGTCCATCAGCTGCTGATTGGCAGCTTTCTCTTTAATACTTGGGATTGGGAGAAAGAAATTTGTCAATTAGCAGCCGGGGGAGCCTGCATATCAAAAATACATTGGACTCATCCTAGTTGAGTGCTACAAGGATTAACCTGATTTTGACTAAGGAACACCATAATTCTACATAAACAGACACTGGGGAAGATGTATTAAGACTGGCTTTTCATATGCCCGACTTAATCAAAAGTCCATTGCAGTAAAATGCCCCACATATATTAAAGGGCTTGTCTCATGAAATTGTGAAAAGACCTTTTCCCTTATCCACAGCATAGGGGTTAATTAACTGATTGGTGGGGGTCCAACTGCTAGGAGACTAACAGATCACAAGAATAAGGGTTTCAAGTGTCCAAAAATGAATGAAGCAATGGTCATGTGTGTACAATACTCTACCATTTATTTCAATGGAACAACTGCAGATTGACTAACACATGTACTTGGTTATCTTTGGTAATCCCATAGAACTGAACTAAGCAGTACTACGTATGCATGACCATTGCTACATTCATTCGGTAGGTTCTGAGCAGTTGAACTCCCAGTTATCAAATAATTCTACCTATGTTGTGGGTAGGGAATAAGTTATTTTTGTTAGACAATCACTTGCAGAGGTGCATGTCTGTTAATACATTTGGTGCAGCTTTAACAGAAATCTATACCTACACCTGTTATGAGCAGGAATCGATTTGCGCTATAATTTCTGCCAATTTCTCTTGCAAGTCATAGTATATCTGTTGGACTGCAGAAGTCCCACCAAACCTTGTCCACCTTCCATAAAACCCAATATTTGAAAGGTCTGGGTTTTTTTTCCAAAAATTGTACCATAGTACTCTTGTGCGTGGGTTGAGTCTGGTATTGCCATTCAGCTCCATTGACTTAAATGCAGATGATAGATGAAAATAACATTCCCGTTGTCACTTTTGGAAAACAGATATCCCATGGTATTTTAAAGGAGTTTTTCGGGACCAAGATGTTGATGACCTATCCTCAAGATACGTCATCAATATCAGATTGGTGAGGGGACACTGCAGCACCGAAGCCTCTTTCTAGGCCTCTGGAGTCACATTCATCTGTTACAGCCTAAGAGCAGCTCAGTCTCATTCAAATGAATGGGATTGAGTTACTATACAAGGCACAGCTGCTATGAAATGGATGGTTTTGTACCTGGTATGCAATAAAATGGCCCGCCACTCACCCCAGCATCACAGCTACTTCAGAGAGAGAGATAATAATGGGGGGTCCAAGTGGCAGACCCCTACTGATCAGATACGGATGACCTATCCTGTGGATAGGACATCAATAGTGAGAAAAATAACAACGGACAGATTTCAGAATTGTATCAATGAAGAATAATCTCTCAGTCTCCGTAAACTATTAAAACACCAAAGTTTATTGAATATGGATTATCTCACAAAGACAACCCCTGTCCATGTGCCCTGTTAGGACAGGCAGGGGTCCCCAACTCCAGTCTTCAGGGACCACCAACAGGTCATGTTTTCAGGATATCCTATGGTAAGAACACCTGTGGCAATGTGTGAGGCACTGACAATAATTACATCACCTGTGCAACACTGAGGAAATCCTAAAAACATGACCTGTTGGGGGTCCCTGAGGACTGGAGTTGGGGAAGCCTGTGTTAGGGTACCAATATGGATGTCAGAGGGGGTTTCCAACATGGGACTTTCTTCTATTTTACTATATATATAGATACACACACACATATATATAATATATATATATATATATATATATATATATATATATATATATATATATATATATACACACAAAAATCTCAATCAGAATATTGTAACTCATATGTACAAACATAGCAATAGTGTCTCCTGAACATTTGCCTCTTCTAAACATTTTTTCCTGTTGCACACAATACAAGCCTTTAAACAAATCATTATTGTTCTTGCATTATTCATGAATCCACCTTGGTTTAGATTCAGTTGAAAATCCTTTTTGTGTGATAGACAATTGATAATATTTCAATTCAGATTATGTTCTTGCTGAAAGAGAAAAATTATCATAATCTTGGTCTAACAAGTCAGTAAAGGCACAAGGCTGATTATTTACAACATTCAGCAAAGAAAAGAGGCACAAATCTCCAGTCTATATTTACAACAGTCTTTGTTATTTCCTCCGATCTTAGAATATAAATTCCCAACCCACCAATCTCATTCAATAAAAAGTACATTTTCATCAGACTTCCAATAAAGTAGGTGGATGGTGTAGGACCCCTGGAGATGACCAATAACTTCCTACTGTGTGTGAAGAACGTTATTGATCCACATAAAAAGTTTTTGATGCTTAGGCAGAAAATAAAAAATTCAAAATTATATCAGTACTATAACTCAGAATACTTTTGATTTGGTTTTGTGCTGTAAGGAAATGTACTGAAGATGGAAAAAATATCCAATTTCAGAGATGCAACAATTCTTAACTTGTTGTCACTATCGGTTTATTAACTGGATAATGAAGGAAAAAAACTGCAGTGTTATGCAGTTAGCAACAGATAACTCTGGCAGCCTACCTATGCTTTGGGCATTTTGAAAATTTATCACATACTACTATCAAATTGAGGCTAATTTCACATAATCGTCTTCTTGCAGCATTTTTGCCACGATAAAACGCCGTCCAAAAATTGTGACCATCTGAAGCATTGTATTCAAATGCATCCGTTCAGATGGGCAATTTTCCAGCACATAAATTCGGCTGGCTGGGAAAGTTAGCACATACGGTGCGCATTCCAGTTGGCTGTTTTCACACGTGACCAGAAAAGATAGAACTAGTCCTATCGTTTGCGGGAATACGCTGGCCATTACCATAGACTCTTATGAGAGCCGTCAGAAAAGGGAAGGTTGAAGGAGTTTAGCAGCAGCTCGCGTTACTATGGTTCACTCCTTCCCGGTAGCTCCCGTAAGCTGGGGGGGAGAGGTGGAGGGAGTTTATCACATCAGCTCTGCTAAGCTGCTGCCCCCTGCCTTTGCTGGCAGCTGGCAAGGGACAGAGAGAGGGAGGGAAGGGGAAGGGAGTTTAGCAGTGCTGAATTCTCTTTTTCCTGGCCAACGGTATTCTGGGCTGCTACGTATATATTTGCCACAGCCCAGCCGTCTGAATGGACAAGAAAACAAAAGACACAGCCGCGACTTGGTCATGCAATGCAGGCAGCCAAAAATCACAACAGCCATGTGAAAGAGCCCTGAGTGAGACAACATGTAAATGGAGACCATCAATTTAATAAGAAAACTGAGATGGCAATGCTTCTAAAGTAGTGATGTCCATTAAAAAGTCCCATTGATGAAATTTGCAAGCAGTGGTAGGAGATGCAGAGTCAGTCAGGATGGTTCAGTTGGATGTCCTAAGCCACTCCTGCATCTCCCACAACGTTGAGGATTGTTTTAGAGAGAGATCTTTGAAAACCCTTAAGCCATGTTCAACACTTAAACATTCTGTCAGAATTTAGGCAGGAAGACTAAGTCCTAATAGATTGCCCTGACACTTTGATGGTAAGGTAAGTGAATGGGGTATGTTATACCCTATTCACATGCTCAGGAAAACCTGCAAATTAGCTTTATTGAGCGACAATGGAGCTAATTCACAATATTATCTGCTGACTAATCTGTGACAGAAATTTGTGGTTCAGTTTTGGCTTTCAGACGTGGGTTTTCTGAAATATCTCTGCTGTATGAGCATGATCTTATTGTGAGGCTACAAATATAAATCTCCATAGGTCATAAAGTCTATAGTCATTTGTCTAATAACCAACCAAAAACATCCTTAATATCAACATGTGCGTACATAAAAAAATTACATGGAAAACCAACAAAAAACACCTTAGCCACAAATACATAGTAAATATGATTTCCCTGACAGATGAGAAAACCAAAATACTCTAGGCGTAGCAAAAAATAACTAGATATAGAAGACACGTACTGAACATGTGTAGGTATAAAAAATGACTGTCCACCATATTAGATTCCAATACACAGTCAGACCAATTTAATAAAACAATATTAAGAAATGCATTCATTTAGAAATTTTATATCTAGGGAGAGTACAAATGAAGACTCTGACGTAGATTTCACTTCACCAGCAGCTTCATCAGGAGGCTAATGAAGTTAAAATAGTGGAAGATTTATATACTAATAGCTATCCATAATAAAACTCATCTGGTGATGATGTAAATGGAGGGCATTTCTGCTGTGAAGTGCACCATGTCATAGTAACATGTATGTATGTACCTAATTTAGCCCATTTGGGGAGGGGGGGGAGGAATTCACTCTCGACTCCATAACGGCAGTCATGGGATAGAGGCTCATGTGATAGGAAAAAATGGCTTTGGGAGTCACATGACAATGTGATGACTTAACAGCATCAGTACGATGACATGCAGTTCAACTATGAGACATAAACTCAGCATTAGAGATGAGCGAGCGTACTCGCTAAGGCAAACTACTCAAGCGAGTAGTGCCTTATGCGAGTACCTGCCCGCTCGTCTCTAAAGACTCGGGTGCCAGTGGGGGAGAGTGGTGAGTTGCAGGAGTGAACAGGGAGGAGCGAGGGGGAAAAAGAGTGAGAGAGATCTCCCCCCCCCCCCGTTCCTCCCCGCCCCTCCCCGCTCTCCCCCGCCACCCCCCGCCGGCACCCGAATCTTTAGAGACGAGCAGGCAGGTACTCGCATAAGGCACTACTCGCTCGAGTAGTTTGCCTTAGAGAGTACGCTCGCTCATCTCTACTCAGCATCCTAGAAACGATATTAACACACATCCCTAGTAACTGCATCACATTCACAATGTCAATGGGTCCAAACAGAGCCTGCACTCGCATATATCGCCAGTAGAAATTTGTCTACCCACTATTTAGGCTAACAAGTAACTTTACATTCCTTGCAAGACACACATTTTAGTATATTTAACAAAAAGGCAAACTTCTTCTACTGATGCTTTTTACAAGAACCCCTTGTCTGTCCTGTCTGTAGCACATAATTTGTTAGTAAAAGATAGATATAGTAATTCTAGACGTCTTTTCCTGTCCACCCGTTAGCCTTACTTTGGGTTACCTTCTTTTCTTTCAAAGTCTTTTTCTTCTCTACCATTTTCAACAAAGCAGGGGAAAAAAATCAGTTTTGCAAGAAGGTGACCGTCAAAGGCTTATAAGTAACATGGCCTCTCGTGCCATTGAAGCTCACAAACAGTCTTGTATCAGTGGATGTTTAAGCAATAACCTTCCAAAGTCATCAAGTAATATTACCTTTCTTTCTGATGCAAACCCACTAACTACTCAGAACCCTCTATATATAGAAGGTGGACGCCAGAGCCCCGTTAATCTTGGGTTGCTGTGGAAAAGTAAATTGGCTGTAGACAAGTCTTCACCTCGAAGAAGACTGCTAGGAGACCCCACAGTAAAAGGCAACGCAGAGGGCCTGCAACGCGCCTGGACACTTCCTTCGCGGTTTGTCAAGAAAAATATTTACGGAGTTCTTGAGAGTCCCGTTATTATGGATCCAATTCAGTGTCAGCAAATGAATACACGAGCAGAGTGTGAAACAAATGAAGCTGTGAAGCACAAAGAATGTCCTAGAACATCAGTAGAGAACTCGCCAAATAGTAAATTAAGTGTAAAGGAGCAGGCAAGGCAATTTGAGCAAAATGCATTTTGTGATGCGAAGACAGGAAAACCTTGGGAGTTTAAAGACGTACAATTATATAATAATGATGACTGTGCAGAAAATTTTTCAAAACCTGTGACTGATATTGATCATGCCAGAAATCTTCATTCATTATTACTGACACAAGAGTCATACTTGGCGTCTACATCCCAAATGTCCCACTTTCCTTCCATTCTAGTCACTCCCTCAGAGTTATCTGAAGAAATCTCTCCTCCACCAACACGGAAGCCAACTCCACCATCATTTAGAAAGAATTCAACAGCTTTCCAGGATTTTCAAGCTGTGGAATGTGAACAAGTGATTCCAGATCTTATTCCTGATCCACCAAATGTTCCTCCTCCGTCTCCACCACCTGAACAATCTCATTCTTCACCCTCAACACTATCCCCATCTAATCTTTCAATTCAAACAAACCATTCTTGCTCTACCCCACCACCTCCACCCCTTCCTGCTCCATCTCTACCACCTTCATTTTCACCATTTCCGAATTTACCAACTCCACCACCCCCACCACTTCCCGAGCAACTTCTTTCTCCTAGTCCATCTAACCTATCTTTAGCTACATTATCCCTACTACCATTAATCAGTGCCAGGGAAAAGCTAGTACCAATAAAAACACCACCACCAGAAGCCTCTCATTCAGATGTTGGCCCCAGACGAGAATTAAAGGGAATTCTTAAAAATTTACGTAACTTGGCAGATATTGAAAAATCAGTAGCCAACATGTATAGTCAAATTGACAAAGGAAATGCATCAAAGCAAGCAAGCAAACCGAAATCACCTGTGACAACAGATGCTGAAAATGCAGACAATTTACCTACGCATGAAAGGCTTAATGGAAACCTGAGTTGCGTTGTTGGGGAGTTAGAAAAAAGATTTCCTTCTCAATCCACAGCGCTGTAAAATTAAACTGTGACTTTACTGCACTCAACACATTATTTGAAATAAAAGAAGGCTGGGCAGGAGCGCAGACATCCCTGTGTAGTCAGACAGGCAAATCGATGTTTTACAAAACATGCACTCAATTGTAGACCTTTCACAGCATCAAAGGGGCAGAGTGCAAGAACGGAGCATAAAACAATGTGCGTGATTAAGGAGCCTGAAAACTACTTTTCATCTAACTTAACTGCACTGTGAAATTTGATTTTAACTTTATTCCACAATTGTGTTTTTTTTCTAAACTGACAAGAATGTTAAATAAATATTTAATCTCTCTAACACTCAAGTCGTTTTTCACTTGCAATAGATTTATAACAGTAAAGCAAAAATAATGGACTTAAAACTTTCTAGAAACAATGCAGAAAGTTAAAGGTTTATTGCACTGCAATTTGTCAAGTAATAGCAATTAAAATGGTGATAGATAGATAGATAGATAGATAGATAGATAGATATGAGATAGATAGATAGATATGAGATAGATGGATAGATAGATAGATATGAGATAGATAGATATGAGATAGATAGATAGATAGATAGATAGATAGATAGATAGATATGAGATAGATAGATAGATAGATAGATAGATAGATATGAGATAGATAGATAGATATGAGATAGATGGATAGATAGATATGAGATAGATAGATATGAGATAGATAGATAGATAGATAGATAGATAGATATGAGATAGATAGATAGATAGATAGAAATGAGATAGATAGATAGAATAGATACGGGATAGATAGATAGAATAGATATGTAATAGATAGATATGAGATAGATAGATAGATAGATAGATAGATATGAGACAGATATGAGATAGATAGATAGATATGAGATAGATAGATAGATAGATAGATATGAGATAGATAGATAGATAGATAGATAGATAGATAGATAGATAGATAGATAGATAGATAGATAGATAGATATAGTTAGATAGATAGATAGATAGATAGATAGATAGATAGATAGATAGATAGATAGATAGATAGATGGATCGACAGACAGATTGGAACATACATGTGCAGCAATTTGTGGCCTTTATCAGGACCCCACAGTCAGAATTCACACTATGTCTCTTTTGTTTCTTAAGGGAATACTAAACATTGAAAATGGACAAAAATATCCCAACAATTTCTCCCTTATGTCCTTATTTCCTTTCATTTGTTCATTTTTTTTCATATTGCAATTAAAGTTGAAAATTGATATATGCGAATAAGTGTGTATAACCCAGCGCAAAAAGAATACAACAAGTAGCTGCCACTACCCCAGCCTACCAGGATAAATGAAATGCGAAAGCAATACTGTGCAAATGGTGCGCTAAACTTGATAAATATGCTTATATTAGTACAACTATAAGAAGAGGCGTGTAGAATGCAGCAGGATGGAGTACTAAAATGACAGTGATGATAAAAAAAGCAATATGGCAATGTTTAGGCCTTAGTCAGACGGGCGTTTTTTCACGCGATTTGCGCATGCGCATGGGTCCGGCGATTTTTTAAAACCATTGCTTTGCAATGGTATCGGACACATGAGCGCTTTTTATGCGCTCGTCCGATACATTATAGAACAGAAATCGCAGATCGCACCTATCTGCGATTCCTGTTCTCTTCTCTATATGCGCTCAATGGGGCCGGCAGCAGCAGTGCCGACCCCATTGAGAACATATAGAAGACAAATCATTCTTCTCTGCCACAGCTGTAACAGCTGTGGCAGAGAAGAACGATGTTTGCCCATTGAATTCAATGGAGCCGGCAACACAGCCGGCTCCATTGAAAGCAATGGGCTGCCGGCGTGCGCGGGATGAATTGTCGGGAAGGGCTTAAATATATAAGCCCTTCCCTGCAATTCATCCAGAAAAGTGTTAAAATAAAAAATATATATATACTCACCTGCTCCCGGCAGCCGGAGTTCCGCGCGGCCGGCCTGCAGTGGGTGTGAAGGGGGTGTGAGTCAGACCTGCCCCTTGATTGGCTCAGCCTGAGCCAATCAGAGGCAGGTCTGACTCACACCCCCTTCACACCCACTGCTGGCGGCGCTGAACTCCGTCTGCCGGGACAAGGTAAGTATATATTTTTACACTTTTCTGGATGAATTGCAGGGAAGGGCTTATATATTTAAGCCCTTCCCGACAATTCATCCCACACTCGCCCGCAGCGCATTGCTTTCAATGGAGCCGGCTGTATTGCCGACTCCATTGAATGCAATGCGCTGGACAGCTCCGGCCCGTTTCTAATGAAACGCGGCTAGGAGCAGATTTTCGGGCACCGGTCACGCGATTTGCGGATGCGCATCCGTCATGCGATCCGCAAATCGCGCGAAAAAACGCCCGTCTGACTAAGGCCTCAAAATACAAGAGAAAAGTGACAGTCAAAGTAAAAAACACAAAAAACAACAATATGCCAATGTAGAGACCACTAACCGTGCAGTGGCGTGTGGAAAAAGGGAGTCATTGCCTTTTGCTCTTGTTCTCCACCCGCAGCTGCTCGGTGAGTGTTGTCTACATTGGCATATTGTAGTTTTTTTTTACTTTTGCGGCATCCAAGGAGGGGGCCCACAGCCAAGGAGATGGCGGTGACAATGAAGGCCTTGTCATGGGGCTCTACCATCTCCTTTCCTGGGGGAAGCTTGGGACCTGACCAAATAACTGCTGTGGGAGGTCACAGGGAAAGGGCAACTAGCTGTTACCTTGCAGTTATTTGTCACTTTTGACGCCACCGTTCCGTCCTCTGCGAGTCCACACGCAGGGATAACTTTCTGAGCAAAACCGGAAACGGTCAATAGAGCTTGTTTACTTGGCTCAAATATTAACAGTCAATAAACGTTACATCAGCCAGCAAAACACAGGTGCCATACAGGATAGTGGTGTAACAGGGAGGATTCTCAGGATATCAGAAGAAGCCACAGTCCCAGTTATCTGTGGGGTTCTGCTCCTGGCAACTCTCTTCACTCTCTCTCCAGCTCTCTACCAGTACACACTCACATTTGAAGTTGTACTCAGCGTTGCGTGGCAGCTCCTCTCTCACTCTCAGCACTTCTTAATAATACCGAGAGGCTTCCTAGGTGAATCGGGCCCTGGGCAGACATCAGGCCACCACTCAACCTCCTCCGTCTTGGGCTCTTCCTAACATGAGGCCTGGTTTCTCCTACTCACTAACTGACTCTCTATTGTTAGACTGACTTGCTCTCCCCTTGCAAAAACATATATAAAACATGATCACGTGACTAGAAACTCACAACACAGAATGATACATTTCTAAGACATAACCCAGACATTAACCCAGAGGTGCAATACACATGAAATGCATACAACATAGAAGACACAGACAATACAAAGGCACAAAACAAACACTTAACATTAGGGCCTCCTGCAGACAGCTGGGTCAGATCCAGCTGCGAGAATTCTCACAGCGAGATGCGAGCCATGCCCCTGCAGTGACCACCGCGGCTCACCTCCTCCCGGCGTCTTCTTTGCTCTGCTATGTGCCAGCTTCTGCCCAGCCAGCACATGCGCAGAGCAGATCCAGCGCATCAGCCATGGCGTTTCTGTGAGGCTCACACAGAAATAGGACATGGCGCGATTTGTTTACCGTGCGAGTTTTTACGCGGTCAAATCGCGGCTGTTTGCCTAGGATTGCATTATCTAATGCAATCCTATGGCAGCAGGCACAGGTGGAAATTCTGTTGGAAATCCCATGGGGATTTCTGCTGCTTGTGCAGGAGGCCTATGGAGGGGCCCCGTTAACTCTGGGCCACTGCACTTTTACTGTCACTTTCCTTTTGCATTATTAACATTGCCATATTGCTTTTTATCTTCACAGTCATTTTAGTACTCCATCCTGATGCATTCTACACACCTCTTCTTATGGTTGTACTAATATAGGCATATTTATCAAGTTTAGCGCACAGTATTGCGAATGGAATTTTCTTTGTGTACCCAAAGAGATCAGCTATGTGCCTTTCCCCTAGACTTTATTATCCTGTAAGACAACTGACTGCAGAAGGAGCCTCCACCTTCTTTTCTGTCTACAGTAAAATAAAAAGATTATTAAGCCCATTGCTTGCATAAACCACACCCCAAACTTTTATATCGCTTTTCCATGCCAGTCGGCTGGATCTTCCAGCCATTGATCTGTTTCACAGATCAGCACTCTTTCTGAAGGCCTTTTCAAATTGCGATGGTCAGGAAAGGACATTTCAAATTTAAGTATTGTAACCTGTCTAAGATCACTGTGCTTTATCTGTCTTTCTTCTACTTCTGGAAGCAGTGATTATAGCTGACGGTATATCCATAAAAATCATATACATGTAAATAGTGTATGTAGGCCGGTAGTACAGATTGAGAGAATCTCATACTAATGCTACAGATGTATCCTCGCTTACCTTTTCTCTTGGTTAAACATGTCCTGAGATGACTAGTTAAAAAAAAAACATGATTTCACAATACTCTGTCTTGAGATCTCTAGTAGAGATGAGCGAACGTACTCGTTTAGGGCGATTTTGCAATCGAGCACCGCTTTTTTCGAGTAACTGACTACTCGGGCGAAAAGATTCGGGGGGCGCCAGGGGGCGGGGGCAGCGTGGGGGAGCGGGGGTAGCAGTGGGGAACAGGGGGAGCTCTCTCCCCCCCACCCCCCACTCCCCTCTGCAACCCCCTGCTCACCCCCGGCGCCCCCCGAATCTTTTCGCCCGAGTAGTCAGTTACTCGAAAAAAGCGGTGCTCGATTGCGAAATCGCCCTAAACGAGTATGTTCGCTCATCTCTACTCTCTACGCTATATGAGTTTATGTGTGACCTCCTAGTGGCTAAGCTGTGAATTGCAGCTTGACAAGGGTTTAGTGTATCTTGATATTGTATTGAGTTGGTTTCATGAAAAATGTACTGACCCATAGTTATCATGTCATTTTTGACGCAGTGTGTACGCCATAAAAACAAGACCACACCCAAGATGGCAGAATTTCTTTTTTTTTAATTTCACACCAATTAGAATTTTTTTTTACGTTTTTCAGTACATTACAAGTTACATTAAATAGTACTACTGAAAAATACAACTCACTATGCAAAAAAGCCTTCAGATGCCAATCCTGATGGATAAATAAGAGTTATGATTTTTTGAAGGTTGGAAGCAAAGCCCAAAAATAAAAAAAGAGCCGTGTCTTTAAGGGGTTAAAGCAGGCAAAGCTTTGAATTGTGGAATCAAAGACAGAATGCATACTTTTTAAGAAAATACAGTCAGCTCTATGGCCATAAGTACAGGATATATTCATCATGCTCAGAGCAGTTATGCAGTTCAATCAATAGCATTTAATGCAGCAACGTTGACTGGAACTGTTGCCAATTGGCGACCTCCTAGTCACTGGCACAACAATACGGTCTGGTTACATTGTGTTATTAGTTAAAAGCGAAGCATTTGGACCACACTTTATAATTCCCTGTATCTTCAGTAGTAGTAATATGTACAATACTGACTTTTTGTTGATAAAATCAATCCAAAAACCAAAGTCAACACAATCCAAGAACACAGCACATGCTGGTCTCTTACATTCTCCTTTTGCATGACATCTTATATATTTTACTTCTACTGTATACTTGTCATCATAAAATAAAAGTTTGAATGTTCCAGTAAATTCTGAATGCTTGTTGTTGAATTTGCCAAAAGTTTTTTTTTTCTACTGCAAAGCTATTGTTAGATTGGTATGCAACGTATGAAAATGGTTTGCCATATCTGGCACTAATCACCTTAGTGTCAATAGGGTAACATGCTGGGGTGAAAATAATCATCTCATAAACGCATACACATACTATATTATAGACTCTGTGGGCCCTTTATTAAGTGTATATGTGCAGAATATTTCTTGTGCCAATATTTGCTGTAATAACTGAAATCAAACAGACTTGGTCAAGAGGTTTAGTCCAAACGGCAGGATGGAGAATAAATATGATGTGACCACGAAATGATGACTGGTGGTAGAAAAGTTGTGTTCAAATTAAACACAGCAAGTGACAATTTTCGGGGTGAAAATGCCTAATGATTGACAAAAGAGAATAGCTAACAGGAAGTAATATGGGTTATGTTGAAGGGCTCTGTTGAATGAATAGTACCTTAAGGCCTTTGACACACTTGCTGTGTGTCTAAGTTGCACTCGAGAGAATAGGATGCAACTCGTAGCCGATACCATATGAACACCTGTATGTGTGCTGTCCAATATATGGTCAGCCCACACATTGACATGCATTTACATGTCATGATTCTCGTCTGTTATACAGGCAAGAATAGAGCATGCAATGAGTTTCTTTCATGCGGACCAGCAGTCCATGAATTTACACAGACAGCATATGGACCCAAATATGCTAGTGTCCTAGAGGCCCAAAGTCAATAGCTTACTACAGCAAAAATACTACATACAGATTCTGTGGACAGGAAACTGGATACTGTGGGTATAACCTGAAATACACTATTTCAACATCACTGCTAAGCTCTCTTCAGACCGTATTTCAGGCTTCATACAAATCCTTGAAAATTGGATACAAATAAAACCCTGGCATGGAACCTAGGACTTTCATTAGTCAAATGGAGACCAATAAGGTTTCTGTTTGAGCAGGTATCCATTGATTTCCAGCATTTATGGTAGACAGAATAGCGTAGTCAACTGTGCTATTCTATCTGGCACAAATGCCAAAAGAAACTGTGTAGAAACTGTATTGGTCTCTATATGACTAATAAAAGCCTATGTTTTGGGGTTCCTCCTGAATCCTGTTTTTGGGAACCACAGGGTGGAGTATGCAACAAGATCTGAACAGAGCCTTACCTGTGTATTGTATCCAAGCATATGCCTCCCTTTATGGCTATATCTGCCTTCCCCTCTTCTAATGCAGTTTTTTAAATACTTTTAAGCCCCTAATAAATCAAATTTGCCAATGAAAATTACAGTATAAGCACAGTGAGAGTTCCCCCTGTGGATATGGTGTACCCCTGGCACTGGTGTACATATAGGGGGTGCAGAGGGTGCGGTCGCACCTAGGCCTAGGAGCCCTAGGGGGCCTATAAAGTCTCTTTTCCCCATATTGCAAACTAATACTATCAATGAAGCCTTGTAGTTCGGGGCCCAGTTCCAGATTTTACACTGGGGCCCAGCAGCTTCAAGTTATGCCTCTCACACGTGGCATACATGTACCACTGGTTGAGCACCTAGGTTCTAGTGAATGCTGCCAGAAAGATAACATACCATGCTAAAATGAACACCTAATGAAGCAATGTCCTCCAGTGGTCTACATCTGTGTTCCCCAACTCCAGTCCTCAGGGACCGGTAACAGGTCGTGTTTTCAGGATTTCCTCAGAATTGCACAGGTGATGTAATTATTGTTGGTGCCTCAGACATTGCCACAGGTGTACTCATCATAGGATATCCTGAAAACATGACCTGTTGGTGGTCCCTGAGGACTGGAGTTGGGGACCCCTGGTCTACATGACAATCAGATCTCAAGCACCTTTGGGAATGTGTATACAAATGAGCAGAAATGTGTAATACTATCATTTACCGTAAACCAGAATCTATTCCATGAAGATTGCAGGTTGTTCTCGGGACTAACTAGGTTCAAGCCAGAAAGGAAAACCTAATAAAGTCACATCAGATTTTTTTTAATTGTGTTGGTGTTTAAGTAAGCACGAAAGAGTATTCACAAAGAAATAAGAGATTTCTGTGAAAACAAAGATTGATATTATTCTTGGCTGCTTTACATGGGTAAGATCTTAAAATCTACCTACACCCCCACCCTTAGTCTTGAGGGAGATATGTAAGAACACCCACATCATTTAGACTGCTTTAATGATTCCTTGCTAAGCACTTATAAAGTCAAGCGACTTCCATCTGAAACGTACCTGACAAATTCTAGTATAATCAAATTTAGACGTCAGCAATAATAGCAGATAATCATTATTCCCAAGAATAATTTGTATTATTTCCATTTTCAATAGAGAGTCTTCAGCGGAGTTATTAAAACTAGGTCTATGTGTCACGTAAGATTTATAGGCTATACGTAAAATTATGATTAGTACTGTGAAATAACGTTCAAGCTAATTCCACTTACATCCAGTAAGCCCCCTTGGCGAAATCCATTTAGATAAAAGTAACATTGGATGAATTTCAAATTTTTAATACAATCAAGAATTTCAGATTTATAATAAAAAAATATAATTAGATTGAATTCTTATCATTTACCAAATCAAGATTGGGCAGCCATACAAAGTTAGGCTACTGAGTGGTTTCCCCATAGCACACATGTCGCTAACAAGTATAGCGGTTCTATAGAATAGGTACTATAGTATAATTCAAAGAAAAATCTCTGAATAGTATTGTCACAAGACAATATTCATTCCTGAAGGTATTTCATTGAGAGATAGAAAAGATTAAAATATGACGTATTAGTTCAAGCTCCAAACTCAATGTCACTTTTTAAAGGGATTCTGTCATGAAGTTCATGATGTTTAACTCGGAGCTGAACTCTGAATTACCAAGACGGACCGTGACGGCTTTTTCCTGTCCACATCATACAGACTAACAGCTCTCTCCACTTCTGTGTACTTTGATCATTGGAGAACAAAGTATTGCAGTGGATTAGTACCCCTTCATGTTGGGTTAAACCTAATGAACGTGAATATAAGGGCAATAAATATGCAGTAATCCGATCCATCTGTTTCCAGTGCAGTAAAAAGGTGACACTGAGGTATGGCGGCTGGAGGAGATTTAACTTCTCGCTCACCCCCGCCCCTCTCCATTCACTTAAGACAGCGGCCGTTCAGTACTGAACGGCTGCTGTTTACACTGAACGGTCATCGTTTAGGATTTTAAGCTGTATAAAATCCTGAATGCTGTGTAAACAGCAGCTGTTCAGTACAGGGACATTTCAATTTTCCTCAGCCAGCATAGTTTACCGATTTTACTTTTTATGTATTAAAGGGGTTGTCCCGCGGCAGCAAGTGGGTCTATACACTTCTGTATGGCCATATTAATGCACTTTGTAATATACATTGTGCATTAATTATGAGCCATACAGAAGTTATAAAAAGTTTTTTACTTACCTGCTCCGTTGCTAGCGTCCTCGTTTCCATGGAGCCGACTAATTTTCGCCCTCCGATGGCCAAATTAGCCGCGCTTGCGCAGTCCTGGTCTTCTGCTCTCTTCAATGGAGCCGCTCGTGCAGAATGCCGGTTCCGTGTTGCTCCGCCCCGTCACGTGCCGATTCCAGCCAATCAGGAGGCTGGAATCGGCAATGGACCGCACAGAAGAGCTGCGGTCCACGGAGGAAGAGGATTCCGGCGGCCATCTTCACCGGTAAGTATAGAAGTCACCGGAGCGCGGGAATTAAGGTAAGCGCTCCGGTAAGCTTTCTGTACGTCCCTGCATCGGGGTTGTCTCGCGCCGAACGGGGGGGGGGTTGAAAAAAAAAAAAACCCGTTTCGGCGCGGGACAACCCCTTTAAGGCATTATAAGGCATTGTTACATAATCTAAGTATATGTAGAAAACTGAACCCTTAATAGAATGCCTGCAGAAATACCACATACTGCAATACTGTAATATTGCAGTATATAGTATAAGCGATAGAGATGAGTGAACGTACTCGTTACGAGTACATACGCACCCGAGCACCGCCATTTTCGAGTACAGCAGTACTCGCGCGTAAAGATTCGGGGGGCGCCGTGGCGGCACGGGGGGTAGCAGTGGGGAGTGGGGGGGAGAGGGAGAGAGAGAGGGCTCCCCCCTGTTCCCCGCTGCTCCCCCCGCACCGCCGCGCCTCTCCCCGCCCCACGGCGCCCCCCGAATCTTTACGCGCGAGTACTGAAGTACTCGAAAATGGCGGTACTCGGGTGCGTAAGTACTCATTACGAGTACGTTCGCTCATCTCTAATAAGCGATCAAAGGATCGCAAGTTCAAGTCCCCTGTGGCCACTAAAGAAAGAAGTAAAAATAAGTGCGAAACATTTTTTTTAATTACTGTAAAAAATAAAGGATATTAAAAGTTAAAAACCTTTTCCCATATTTATAATAAAAAATCAAGACAAAACAAATTGGTATTTCTTCACCCATAAAAGTTTGATCAAAATAATGCATTATGTATCCCACATGGTGTGAGAAAAAAATCCACAGTGCCAGAATTGTGCAGTTTTACAGGATATTAAATAGATCACCTGTCTCCAAGAAAAAATCTCAAAAAACACAATCTAAAACATTGCATGTACTCAATAGAAACCACAGGTCGTCCCACAAAAGATGAGCCCTCACATAGCCCCAGTGATGTAAAGATAAAAAAAAGATATGGTGCACAGAACATGCAACAAAGTAATTTTTAAAAAATATATTTAATTTCTTAAAAGTAGTACAGCAAAAAAAAAAAAAAAAAACTAGATGCATTTTATATTGTCGGAATAATAGCAACCCAAAGAATAAAGTTATGTCAGTTTTACTGCAGTGGTGTTCCGTAAAAACAAGACCTCCCACCTAAAAAGAAAGCAAAATTGTGTTATTTATACAATAGTTCCATGTTCTAAATTAGTTTTTTTGTTGAACTTTTTACCTGAATCCTCCTCAAACTCAAATCTTACATTCCCTGCAAGTCCTCATGATTCAAACAATACCTGAAGCAAGTATAACACATTAAACGCAGCAATGGGATGAATGGTGAGATGAATCTGACACAATGTTTCCATTTACAAAGTGTTTTTCTATAGTATAGTATAATCCAATCTTTGATTTGGTCTGGTTTCTGCAAAGTGAAATGTCATGCAGAACACCGTGGTGAATATGGTAAGAACTATTCTTTGTATTCCAAATATTAAAATTTAACACAAATGTATACAGAAAGCCGGAATGCTACAAAGGATGCTCACAGGACATAATGCCTGTTTAGTTGAAAGCTGAGTAGACTTGTAAAAACAGCTGAGAAGTTTTGTAGAGGTGTATATCTGAATAATTTATGTTGGCTGCCAGACTGCTTTTTAGCACAGTGAACACTCTGTCTATGAAACTTCTGAAAAAGCTACTAAATGAATATTGTGGAAATCATTTGTAGGTATTTCTATGGCCATTTAAGACAATACTGTTCTCGAATCTAAGCTTCAATATAGTAAGGCATCTTATTTTACAGCACATGGAATGGCAAATATTGCTTATCAGTGCACTAAAACTTTAAAGGGCTTTTTACATGGCCCGATGATCAGGCAAAAACATTTGCAAGAATGTTTGCCCAATCAGGCCATTTGGAGTTGCACCTGATCAGCTGACGAATGAGCAAACACTCATTCAGAAGTTGACTGCAACTTTTGTGCAGCCAAAAAAGTGAAGGGAGTATGTGCGGTACCTGGGATAGGGATGATGAGTACAGTGGCTATTATTAGGTATATCACTCCTCAATCAACTGCTCACAATTAAACATGGGGCAAAGTCTGTGGAAAAAGTGATGGTTGTTGCTCCCTGGTATGCTGATATGGTGTAGTACAATACCCCTGTGAAAAGAAGAATCCAGAGAGTCAGAATGAGGATAACAGTACAACTCACTTTTACTTGATTCAGAAACACGACTGTTCAACATCCAATTGAGGAAGGCACAAAAGTTTGTAATTCCATTTCAAAATCCTGTCCTGAGGATGGTGGCTTAAGCTAGTGCTACCCTTTCTACTGCATACTGCTGATATGTGTTTTTCTCTTTGGTCCTAGAGTGTATAGCCAGGCTGTAGTTCTGCACTACTTGTGTGGATTTCTTACCTCAGCCCTGGAGTCTGCAGTGCAGTGTCCAAGGAGCAGGCCCACAGCCGAGGAGATATCGGGGTAGATTGAGGTCTTGTCACGGGGCTCTACCATCTCCTCCCCTGGTGGTAGTACGGGACCCGACCAAGTTACTTCTGGGGGATTTTCACAGGGAAAAACTAATCCGCTGTACCTTAGAGTCCTTTGTGACGCCACTGTTCCGTTCTCTGCTGTGAATCCAGAAGTTGGAATAAAGTAGTTCACACACAGGGATAACGTTCTAAGCAAAACCGGGAACAATTGGTAGAGCTTGTTTACTTGAATAAACATTTAACAGTTCACTAACTTTGGATCAGCCAGCAAGACACCAGTGTAAACAGAATAGTGGTGTGACAGGGAGGATTCACAGGATGGCAGATGAATCCACAGTCCCAGTTATCTGTGGGGTTCTGCTCCCGGCAACTCTCTTTACTCTCTCTCTACAGCTCTCTACACACTTACAGTTAGAAGTCACCCTCAGTGCTGCCTAGTGGGTCCTCTCACTCTCTCTCTCAGTTCTCCATCTTAGTGCCAAGGAGGCATGGGTGAAATGGTCCCAGAGCAAACATCAGGCCATCGCTCAGCCTCTTCCATCTTGGGGATCCTCGTAAGACGAGGTATACTTTCTCCTACTCAAAGAAAGTTCTTCTCCTCCCAAGACTACTCTCAGACCAACTTGCAGACCAACTCCAAACTCTCCTGAACTGCTCCTTTCAAGAAAGACAAGACAAGAACAAGACCCCTTGCACTTCACCTTGTATACAGATATATATAACATGATCACGTGACACACAACAAGATACATTTCTCAGACATAACCCAGACGTTAACCCATTCAGTGCAGCAGAGGTGCAATACTCATCAAATGCACACACATAGAAGACACCGACAATACAATTGCACGAGACAAACACATTCATACTTACGGAAGGGCCCCGTTAGCTCTGGGCCACTACAGCAGCTATCCCAGTGTATCACTTCTCCTGCAGGGACTAGATCCAAGAATGGCTACAAGCTGCTATTGCTCAAACCAGCTTATTCGATCACACTATACTCTACTCTCCTCTTCTGAATTTTTTACAAGGTTTCAAGAACTTTTGCTCCTCCCACTACTTAGTGCTGATTGGCTGCTGTTTATGGAACTGGATCACTTGAAAGAGCTTCAATCTCATTGATTGGCACTCATCATTGGCTGAAATCTGTGAATGTTAAAGGACAGAATTTTTATAAGAAACACATCTTTCTTTTTATAGGCATTGCAAATGATTTAGGCTCTTCTTTCCCCAGGAGTAAGCACCTAATTAACACCACTGTGTAGCACTTTATATTGCTTACACAGCAGAATTGCATTTGACATTTATAGGAGATTTTAACCCAGAATTTTCTTTGCTACATGCCAAGTGGCTTCATATCTTCCTTCCAGTAATTTGTTGTCCTCTAGTTCAGATATTAACCTTTTCAAATCTTACTGAGTATGCTTTTTTGGTGTTCAGCTGTATTTGCATATTGTTTCAATTACTGCCTGTGGAATCGATATCCTGAGTGCATCTTTTTCCACTAACCATTATTTATCCAGGTGTCAATATATGTTTATTAATGATAATGAGGCAAGCTGAATTCATCAATTAGAGGAAGCTTTACAACTACTTCATACTCTAATAATAAATCATTTTCCTGTATTCATACGCAGGAATATTGAACTGACAATAAATGCAAACTTTGCATTGCAGTAATTCACAATTAATACATAAACAGTGGTGTGAAAAAATGCTGTCCTTCCCAGATGTCCTGTTTTTGTATAGTTATCATACAGAGTAGATGTTTAAAGGCTATGTATACTTTTGAATACCTTTTTATCAATGTGTTTTCAGAAATTAAGATTTTTTGTAATTGGTTTTCATTAAAAATTTCTGATTGTTTGGCTTGTATTGTTTTCTAATGCACTGCAGACTAGAGGACTGAAATCTTAACAAATTCTATTTGTCAGAGTCATCTGACAGCTCCTCCCCTCGTCTACGCCCCTGTTGGAAATGTGCAGTCACTATTTTTCCACTGAGCTATTACAGAGGGCTCTATGGCAATGCCAGGGGTTGGTGGAGGAGATCAGGCGTATAGAAAGCAGGGGAGAGAAAGCTAATGTTACAGAGGGCTGTAATTCACTCTGACTGTATTTTCTACTCTTACCAGCAGTGAAGGGGGGGCAACTAGAAGCTATTTACATAAAAGATGAAATAGAAGGAGAGAGAGCTGTGTAGTATTCAGTAGGCGTGGTTATGCTACACAGCCCAGAAAAGGGGAGGGGAGCCAAGCTTGTGTGCGTTCATGAGAGAGAGCAGGTGATCAGTGCTGGGAAACTTTAATGTAGTTGATCCTGCAAATCAAGTATAATGCTTTCTAAATACAAGAGAATAAAAACTCAATGCAAAAAAATGATAAGTGCATCAGATTTTTTTTACTACAGGGATTTAGTAAGATATCTGTGTATTGATTTTTCACGCACAAAGGTTTCCATAGCCTTTAAATAAAATGTAATGGTCGACAAGGGCAGTCATACATTGTGAAGTAATTGTATACTGTACCAAAGGTCCAGGATAGTAAAAGACCTTGATATATTCTTATGTTTAGATGATTACTTAGGCACTGCCTCGGTATCCAAGTGATTGCTGGTTATTAAGTTATAACACATAAAAACGAATCATTTAACAATGTTACATACTCAGTTGCTAGAATTGTAATTTAGTAATTCTACAAATCACTTAGTAAGAAATCTAAATACAGATATCACCTTTACTCTTGGCTTACCATATCCCAAGATCTATAGAGTGATATGAACTGCTTTGAAAAAAACATGATACTCTGTCGCAAGATGTCTATGCTATATTATATTATGTGTGGTCACAGCCAGAGTTGTGAGTTGCAGCCTGTCAAGAGTTTTGTTTGCATGTCATGATATTGTATTTAATTTGTTTTGTGTGAAATTGGAGTCCTTAGAGGGATTGTTCAGGAAGGGGAAATTGTTTTCAAACAGGCCAAAGTGGTGGATTAATATCAAAAGCTATACTCGCATCTTCCATTTCCCTGCCACTCTAGTTGTACCTGGTCCCCAGTTGGTCTTCACTTTCGGCTGCAGAGCAATGATGTTTTGAAACTGGGATATGTGTCCAATGCAGCTCATCATGGGCTGAAGTCAACTGATGACTGGCTGCAAACGGTCATATATTCCTGGTATCAGTGACATGATAACTAGCTTGCTGAAGTAAGAAGTGAAGATTAGGCATCTGGAACAGGGCACTAGCAGAATGCGAGTGGTTGGAGAGAAGGGTATGGCTTTTTAATGTTATTCCACTAGTTTGTTCTTGTTTGGAAGGAAAAAAAATCCTCCCTGGATAAGTACTTTATATAACTTTAATCAAGTGTAAGGGTATGTGCAACTGTATGATTATAAACAGGCATGAAATTGAACCATACAGGACTTTGCTGGAGTTGTATGGCTTCTAAAATCTGTTTTGCTAAGATTGGCATGGCCTATAAATGTATTCATCTACAATTAAGGCCAGATTATAGGAAGGGTATCTTTCAATTCCATTAAGTGCTTACCGGGTTCTCCTAGTGGCAAGATATCAAATGTGTAGTGCTAACTTAACCTGGTATTGTACCGTAGGTGTAGCAAAGTTTAACAGTTTCCTTTCAATGTTTTTACAATGGGTTTTGTTGTGTTAAGATAAGAGAAAAATAGCTTTCGAATGGCTTAAGATAGGATAACGTCTTACAAAAAGTTATTGTAGTCAAGTTAAACTTTACTACATCTGTGACCATTACTGTGGCGGTGGAGCCATAGAATCTCCTCCCATCTTGATCCAACCCTGTCTCTAAATCCATTGTAAAACAGCCTATGGTAAAGTTTAAAAATGACTTTGACTGGTATACTATTGGGGTACTCAGATTATGACATTATAAAATGTTTTATTTGGAGTAGCTGCACCTTTTTTATACTTTTGACATATCAGAGAGACATATCAAAAGTTGGGACCAGTGGGGGTCTGGGTTCTGAGAACCCCTGCTGATCTATAGAACTAAGGAGTTGCATCACTCATACGAATGCTGTGCTCTCTAAGCTGTCTTTGCTCCCTATCGGCTCCTCTCCGCAGCTGAAGACAGAAGCATAGAAGATAGACTCTGTAAGTCCATCTTCAGCTGCTGAGAGGAGTCATTTAACAACAAAGACAGCTAAAGAAACATAGCGCTTGGGTGAGCACTGCAGCCCCTCATTCTAGCGATCCACAGGGGTCTCAGTAGAGGGACCACCACTGATGAAAACTTTTGACGTGTCACTGTAACATGTCAAAAGTTTTAAAAAAGTGCAGTTATTCTTTAAAGGAGTAGTCTCATATGTCTGTATGCCCTATTAGACCGAATGGACACCTCTATGAGCCAAAGCGAAGAACTGTTTAATGAACTGCTGCAGGGGAAATGTCTGGCTGGCGATGGGGGTCTTCTGCAATGTCAGCTGTTCGGTAGGAATGCCAGGAGCCATACCTGCAGCAACTAGCTGATCGTTGCAGAGGCTCCAGTATAAAATGGATTGCCTATGATGCGACAGTCATCTTAACTCTTAATAGCATCAACCTTTTTATGGCATTAATGTTTTTTTTAATACTGGAGACATCATATCATAATTAGTTTTTCCAAAAGTTTTTTTAAAGTTATAAAAGATTGATATGTGGCTCCTTTTAACTTCAATGTCATTCAATTATGTGCTCCTCTGCTAATATTTTTTTTTTTCCTAACATAAGTGCTAGGTTAAAAAAATCAGTATTGCCTTTTATCTGCATATAAATCATTGTCTTCTGCTTCCTCCGGCCACCTGCTCCCTAGAATGTAATTCTATGATACTGTTTTTTAACAGCGAAGAAAAGTACCATGTTCCGTAAGGCAATTAATATTTTTATTTACTGCTGGGAGCTAAAGTCGAGTGCTGGAAACCAGTTAATCATGTTTCTTGCTTTTGACACAGGCCATTTACTCTCAGGAATTGCCCCCTCTACAAACCTGGCAGATTTGTTTTATGCTAAGGAGATGAGAAAAAGCTAGCGGGCAAGGCCATCAAATTTTAAGTATCCCATTAAGAATTATCACATGCATGTCACACACACCCAGGGGAGACAGACTAGAAAGTAGGAAGAGTATTCTGTAAGTCAGGAAAGGTTGAACTTTATGGACTTGGTCTGTCTTGAGTACATCAGATATGATGCAGCGACTACCTTATCTTTTATCGACCTCTATTGTAATATTTTTTTTACTTTCAGAAAGGTCCCTTATGATCACTCTGTTCGGTACAAGATATATTGAGGTTTTATGTTGAAGGAAACCTCTGAAAAACATAATGAAATCTTTTATGTCTTATGGTAAATGTAGAAAGGCACTTCATTCACTATTACAAAATAAATTGGTCTATTTATTCAAGTAAAGTCACATTATATCATCCTGCAAAGCCACTCTTTACTATATTGGATCAATTAACAGAAAGTCATCAATGTGTAAAGAGGGCATTACATTCTGAGACAAACCAATGAAACCGATGGCGTTGCCACGCTATAAAGGATTGGCGCACCCTCAATGATAGATGTGTAGTGCAAAGACAATGCTCACTGGGGGCTGGAGCTAAGAAGAGATTCCCCAAAGGGTGCAAAACTAGGCCTTGATTCACTAGACATTCAAGTTCAGCTAACTCAGTCGAAAACTGCACCCGCAAGGGTGGGTGTATAAACAGTGAAAATGTTAAGGGTAAAAAATACTGGGAATTAGGCGCAACCTGAATGTTGTATTACAAATATCAAAAATCCTCTAGATTAAGATCTGACTTTTTCATTTATTTGTAGTACCTGCATAAAGAACGCATTTCGAGGCAGTAATGCCCTTTTCTTAGTAATGCCGGTGACGGACAGCAGGTGGAGCAAAGAGGACCTAAGCATCTGCCCAGGCAGAGGAGGGCCAGTATCACCAGTGGTACACACTTAGGTTCTCCTTGCTCCAACTGACGTGTCCCTAGTATTACTGTGGAAGAGGCTTTACTGCTCGAAACATGTCTTTTATGCTGGTACTACAAATAAATGAAGAAGTCATATCTTTACTTTGTGTTTTAGACAGGTTAGGGACGGGGACACAAAGAGATCCTATCCGATTAAGACTTAAAGGGGTTGTCCCGCGGCAGCAAGTGGGTCTATACACTTCTGTATGGCCATATTAATGCACTTTGTAATGTACATTGTGCATTAATTATGAGCCATACAGAAGTTATCAAAAGTTTTATACTTACCTGCTCCGTTGCTGGCGTCCTCGTCTCCATGGTGCCGACTAATTTTCGGCCTCCGATGGCCAAATTAGCCGCGCTTGCGCAGTCCGGGTCTTCTGCTGTCTTCAATGGGGCCGCTCGTGCAGAATGCCGGCTCCGTGTAGCTCCGCCCCGTCACGTGCCGATTCCAGCCAATCAGGAGGCTGGAATCGGCAATGGACCGCACAGAAGAGCTGCGGTCCACGGAGAGAGCAGACCCCGGCGGCCATCTTCAGCAGGTGAGTATGAAGACGCCGGACCGCCGGGATTCAGGTAAGCGCTGTGCGGTTTGTTTTTTTAACCCCTGCATCGGGGTTGTCTCGCGCCGAACGGGGGGGGGGGGGGGGGGGTTAAAAAAAAAACGTTTCGGCGCGGGACAACCCCTTTAACATACAGTATACAATATTCACAAAAACTCGTAATGCAGCTTCGTGAATGAAGACTTGTACTGAATGACCACTTGCCTAGAGACACTCATCTAGTAGCATGTTGGATCTCCTTTGGTCTTCCTTTGGTCTTTACAACCGCAGCAGTTCATTGTGGCATTGATTTCACTAGATGTTGAAATTGTTCTGCTGGTATATTGGCCCATGCAGACAGGAGAGCTATTTGCATTTGTTGTATATTAGGTAGAGGTACCGATGGGCCCTGAACAGTAGACAAGGAGGAGTCATCAATTCATGATACTTGAGTCATATTCTGACCCTCCTTCAGCATGAACAACAGAAATCTAGATTCAACGGACCAGGAGATGTTTTTCCACTGCCCACTGGTGTCTTGTCTTTCTGTTTCTCTTAGACAGCAATGGCACTCAAATGCATTCATGCGAAGGAATGATAACTTGTGCGTTCAAACATGTTAGCTGGAACACCAACATTGTATTCAGCTGCAATTTGCTTGACTGTGCATTTTGTGTTCTTCAGAGTGATTAACATCCTTCTCTGACCTCTTTTGTTAATGAGGTGTTTACGTCCACTGGATCCCCTGGATGTTTTTCCTCCACCATTCTCGCTATACTCTTAACACGGTTGCATGAGAGAACGCCACAAAATTGGCAATTTTTGAAATCTTGGCCCAAGCTAGTCTAGCACTGATGACCATGCCTTGTTCGAAGTCACTCAGATTGCTGTATTCTCCCAATCTAATTTAGATTCACACTTACCCACAGAACTAATCCACAGAAAACTTGCTCACATGCCTTTATGCTTCATCCAGGGTTTATTTGTCTAATACAGGGAAGCTCCAATCATGAAAGGGCAGGGGTCTCTAATACAGTAGCCTTCAGTGTACTTTGCAGCAGTATGGAGGAGGTAGGGGCAATTACCAGTGCATAGATATATTTGTCATTCAAGGTATGTGTATACAGAGTGTACATAATTAATAGAGAAGTTATTTTATAAAGTACATGCTTGTTTTTCCAGTATGTAAATATTCGAAGATACTACATTTATATTTATTTAGATTGGTCAGAGTCCCTTTTGTGAGGCCCTCACCTTTTTCCTGATTAAAGAGGCTCTTGGGGCCTTTCAAACCAGCAGAATTTCTTTGCTATTGCTTTACTTTTTCTACTTGAAGAAAAGTTTTTAGAAGTTTTATATCTGACCCAGTATCTGTAGCTGTGGATCAGGCTTGTTTCACATCTGCGCTGGAAGCTCCAGCCGAAGGTTCAATAGTAAATCTGGCTCAAAATACTGGAAGAAAAAGCACTGTATGCTGAGCTTTTTCTTCTGGCCAAAGGCCGACTATCTGAGCGGAAAGCAATGGGATCCCATTATAGTCAATGGGGTCCTTTTGGTGCTGTTCAGTTCCATCCTGTGTTCGGCCATGGGGATTCTCCTTTCCTGCTCCCCCAATGGAGTAGGAAAGCGTAACCCTAGGTGCTGGTGTGAAACTACCCGAAATGAACTACCATTCACATCAACGGAAATTATTTTGTCACTGTACATTATGTAATTGAAGATCCGTCATGAAGAGTTTCTCTACTGCACATGTAGTGATGAAATCCTAGCACAGCAAAAGCAGGAATGGTTTCCATTGCTATTTTACAATGACTGTAATTTACTGCAGAACTGTCAAGATGAAACAAAAAAATATATTTCTTCATTGATGATAATGACCTTGTAGAGAAAATCTATTTCTATCCTGTTAAGTCATGCAGGGCAAAAATAGCAAGCCGGCCCCGTTGAATTGTGGTAGCTAAAGGACACTGATGTATTAATATCATAGGGAATGTGCGCTATTTACAATACATTAGAAATCCCATTCATTTTATACTTCAGCAAAGGTCAGAATTGTGACAGTTTTACAAATCTCCAGCGATGCAGAAAAAAAGGAAAGTTTAACAATATTCAAGAATATAATGCTGTATAATATCGCTATATCTTTGGTTCTGGATGAAATGACATCTGCAGTGCAGGTTACCCTGCTAGGAGAAACCCCATAGACTGTCTAAGCAGGTTTTGTGATGGAATCTTCCATTGACCAGATAAGAAAAATTGTCAATGGAAACATATGGGATAAAAGGTTTGATTTTGAATTGGTTTTAGTTTACTTTGCATTTGACTTTTAATGAAAAAAAATTATATATTAAGCCTATTATTTTTTTTTAATTATTATTTATACTGTATTTTTTCAAAATAAATTGCATATTGGAGTTTCCAGTAATTTTACCAAATGCAGGAAACCCCATGAGCCCCAGACTAGCCTAATTGATAGTGATGAGCGAACTCTTAAAAAGCTCAGTTCAACAAACATTTTCAGAAAGTTCAGGTTTGCTCTGAACTAGTTCGAACCAAACCAGAAGTTCACCAAAACCCATAAAACCGGTGTATAGCACTGTCTGAGAGCCATTAAGGCCCTGGTAAACACTCTATACAGGACTTTTATTGCTCTAACACAGTGTTCTACACTAGTGTTCAGGACTAGTGTTGAGCAAACCAAACCAGTAGAGCCCTGTTCCAGTTAAAACTTTGCGAGAAGCTCTAATTGGGTTATTGCTGAACTGAACTTTTAACAAAGTTCTACTGAAATAAGGTTCTATTGCTTTGGTTCACTCAAGACTACTTAATAAGCTGTTATAACAATATGATGTAGATGGGCATTATCTACATGGTGTAGTTGTGGCAGAATTCCACACATGTATATCATTGTGATCATGCAGACACAGTAACTAATAGTAAGGATTGAAGATTACTCTAAACCCCATCATTTAACCCCATAGAACTGTGGTATCTCTGTAATTAGACAGACATAACCCCACTCAATGTGATTGTGCAGTGTTGATGGGTTCATATAGCAGCTGGGGACCTAACAAAGGACTCCAGTGCTGCCAAGGATATATGTCTTTATTAGGCTATGACACATTTGTGGTTTAATATGTTACCTGACAGTTTATTACTAGAGATGAGCGAGCACCAAAATGCTCGGGTGCTCGTTACTCGAGACGAACTTTTCGCGATGCTCGAGGGTTCGTTTTGAGTAACGAACCCCATTGAAGTCAATGGGCGACCCGAGCATTTTTGTATATCGCCGATGCTCGCTAAGGTTTTCATTTGTGAAAATCTGGGCAATTCAAGAAAGTGATGGGAACGACACAGAAACGGATAGGGCAGGCGAGGGGATACATGTTGGGCTGCATATCAAGTTCCCAGGTCCCACTATTAAGCCACAATAGCGGCAAGAGTGCCCCCCCACTCCCAACAATTTTTACTTCTGAAAAACCCTCATTAGCGAGGCATACCTTAGCTAAGCACCACACTACCTCCAACAAAGCACAATCACTGCCTGCATGACACTCCGCTGCCACTTCTCCTGGGTAACATGCTGCCCAACCCCCCCGCACAACCCAGTGTCCACAGCGCACACCAAAGTGTCCCTGCGCAGCCTTCAGCTGCACTCATGCCACACCACCCTCATGTCTATTTATAAGTGTGTCTGCCATGAGGAGGAACCGCAGGCACACACTGCAGAGGGTTGGCACGGCCAGGCAGCGACCCTCTTTAAAAGGGGTGGGGCGATAGCCCATAATGCTGTACAGAAGCAATGAGAAATCCAATCCTGTGCCACCTCCATCAGGAGCTGCAAACGTGGGCATAGCAATGGGGAATCCATGTGCCACACACTATTCATTCTGTCAAGGTGTCTGCATGCCCCAGTCAGACCGGGGTTTTTTATAAATAGTCACAGGCAGGTACAACTCCGCAATGGAAATTCCGTGTGCACCCACAGCATGGGTGGCTCCCTGCAACCCACCGGCTGTACATAAATGTATCCCATTGCAGTGCCCTGGACAGCAGAGCTAACGTCAGATTAAATGCAGGTGGGCTTCGGCCCACACTCTATGCCCCAGTCACAATGGGGTTTTTTATAAGTAGACACAGGCAGGTACAACTCCCTAATGTGAAGTCCCTGTGGACCCACAGCATGGGTGGCTCCCTGGAACCCACCGGCGGTACATAAATATATCCCATTGAATTGCCCATCACAGCTGAGGTAACGTCAGGTTTAATGCAGGTGGGCTTCGGCCCACACTGCATGCCCCAGTCAGACTGGGGTTCTTTAGAAGTGGACACATGTAGTTACAACTCCGTGTGGACCGACAGCATGGGTGGCTCCCTGGAACCCACCGGCGGTACATAAATATATCCCATTGCAGTGCCCATCACAGCTGAGGTAACGTCAGGTTTAATGCAGGTGGGCTTCGGCCCACACTGCATACCCCAGTCTGACTGGGGTTTTTAATACATAGACACTGGCAGGTACAAATCCCTAATGTGAAGTCCCTGTGGACCCACAGCATGAGTGGCTCCCTGGAACCCACCGGCGGTACATAAATATATCCGATTGCATTGCCCATCACAGCTGAGGTAACGTCAGGTTTAATGCAGGTGGGCTTCGGCCCACACTGCATGGCCCAGTCAGACTGGGGTTCTTTAGAAGTGGACACATGCAGTTACAACTCCGTGTGGACCGACAGCATGGGTGGGTCCCAGGAAGCCACCGGCGGTACATAAATATATCCCATTGCATTGCCCTGCACAGCTGAGGTAACGTCCGATTAAATGCAGGTGGTCTTCGACCCACACTGCATGCCCCAGTCTGACCGGGGTTTTTAATACATAGACACTGGCAGGTACAAATCCCTAATGTGAAGTCCCTGTGGACCCACAGCATGGGTGGCTCCCTGGAACCCACCAGCGGTACATAAATATATCCCACAGTACATGCCCCAGTCACACTGGTAATATGTTTATGTAGCAAAAGTGTAGGCCAACCCCACACACCATGCTGTACCATGAGTGCAGGCGAAGCCCATAAAAATTACTAGGATTACACTGTAGGCGAGGGCCCCAAAAAATTGGTGTACCAACAGTACTAATGTACCTCAGAAAAATTGCCCATGCCCAACCAAGAGGGCAGGTGAAACCCATTAATCGCTTTGGCTAATGTGGCTTAATTTGTAACTAGGCCTGTAGGCAGCCCAGGTAAAATAAAAATTGGTTCAGGTGCACGTTTCAACGCTTTAATGAGAATTGAAACGTATAAACATTGTTTACTAAAGTAATATGACTGAGCCTTGTGGGCCTAAGAAAAATTGCCCGTTCGGCGTGGTTACGTGAGGTTTCAGGAGGAGGAGCAGGAGGAGGAGGATGAATATAATACACAGATTGATGAAGCTAAAAGGTCCCCGTTTTTGATGGTGATAGAGAACGATGCTTCCATCCGCAGGTGCAGCCTACGTATTGTTTAGGTACCGCTGCTGTCCGCTGGTGGAGAAGAGAAGTCTGGAGAAATCCAGGCTTTGTTCATCTTTATGAGTGTAAGCCTGTCGGCACTGTTGGTTGACAGGCGGGTACGCTTATCCGTGATGATTCCCCCAGCCGCACTAAACACCCTCTCTGACAAGACGCTAGCCGCAGGACAAGCAAGCGCCTCCAGGGCATACAGCGCAAGTTCAGGCCACGTGTCCAGCTTCAACACCCAGTAGTTGTAGGGGGCAGAGGCGTCACGGAGGACGGTCGTGCGATCGGCTACGTACTCCCTCACCATCCTTTTACAGTGCTCCCGCCGACTCAGCCTTGACTGGGGAGCGGTGACACAGTCTTGCTGGGGAGCCATAAAGCTGTCAAAGGCCTTGGATAGTGTTCCCCTGCCTGCGCTGTACATGCTGCCTGATCTCAGCGCCTCCCCTGCTACCTGGCCCTCGGAACTGCGCCTTCTGCCACTAGCGCTGTCGGATGGGAATTTTACCATCAGTTTGTCCGCCACGGTCCTGTGGTATAGCATCAGTCTTGAACCCCTTTCCTCTTCGGGTATGAGAGTGGAAAGGTTCTCCTTATACCGTGGGTCGAGCAGTGTGTACACCCAGTAATCCGTAGTGGCCAGAATGCGTGTTACACGAGGGTCACGAGAAAGGCATCCTAACATGAAGTCCGCCATGTGTGCCAGGGTACCTGGACGCAACACATGGCTGTCCTCACTAGGAAGATCACTTTCAGGATCCTCCTCCTCCTCCTCCTCCTCTGCCCATACACGCTGAAAGGATGACAGGCAAGCAGCATGGGTACCCTCAGCAGTGGGCCAAGCTGTCTCTTCCCCCTCCTCCTCATGCTCCTCCCCCTCCTCCTCCTCCTCAACGCGCTGAGATATAGACATGAGGGTGCTCTGACTATCCAGCGACATACTGTCTTCCCCTGCCTCTGTTTCCGAGTGCAAAGCGTCTGCCTTTATGCTTTGCAGGGAACTTCTCAAGAGGCATAGCAGAGGAATGGTGACGCTAATGATTGCAGCATCGCCGCTCACCATCTGGGTAGACTCCTCAAAGTTTCCAAGGACCTGGCAGATGTCTGCAAACCAGGCCCACTCTTCTGTAAAGAATTGAGGAGGCTGACTCCCACTACACCGCCCATGTTGGAGTTGGTATTCCACTATAGCTCTACGCTGCTCATAGAGCCTGGCCAACATGCGGAACATAGAGTTCCACCGTGTGGGCACGTCGCACAGCAGTCGGTGCACTGGCAGATTAAACCGATGTTGCAGGGTCTGCAGGGTGGCAGCGTCCGTGTTGGACTTGCGGAAATGTGCGCTGAGCTGGCGCACCTTTCCGAGCAGGTCTGACAAGCGTGGGTAGCTTTTCAGAAACCGCTGAACCACCAAATTAAAGACGTGGGCCAGGCATGGCACGTGCGTGAGGCTGCCGAGCTGCAGAGCCGCCACCAGGTTACGGCCATTGTCACACACGACCATGCCCGGTTGGAGGCTCAGCGGCGCAAGCCAGCGGTTGGTCTGCTCTGTCAGACCCTGCAGCAGTTCGTGGGCCGCGTGCCTCTTCTCTCCTAAGCTGAGTAGTTTCAGCACGGCCTGCTGACGCTTGCCCACCGCTGTGCTGCCACGCCGCGTGACACCGACTGCTGGTGGTTTAGTGGAGGAAGCATACACTGCCGCAGATACCAGCACCAAGCTGGGGCCCGCAATTCTGGGGGTGGGTAGGACGTGAGCGGTCCCAGGCTCTGACTCGGTCCCAGCCTCCACTAAATTCACCCAATATGCCGTCAGGGAGATATAGTGGCCCTGCCTGCTTGTGCTTGTCCACGTGTCCGTTGTTAAGTGGACCTTGGCAGTAACCGCGTTGGTGAGGGCGCGTACAATGTTGCGGGAGACGTGGTCGTGCAGGGCCGGGACGGCACATTGGGAAAAGTAGTGGCGACTGGGAACCGAGTAGCGTGGGGCCGCCGCCGCCATCATGTTTTTGAAAGCCTCCGTTTCCACAAGCCTATACGGCGGCATCTCCAGGCTGATGAATTTGGCTATGTGCACGTTTAACGCTTGAGCGTGTGGGTGCGTGGCGGCGTACTTGCGCTTGCGCTCAAACAGTTGCGCTAGCGACGGCTGGAAGCTGTGCTGAGAGACATTGCTGGCTGGGACCGAGTACAGCGGAGGTGAGCATGTGGGAGCAGGCTGGGAGACGGTCGTGCCTGTGTCCTGAGAGGGGGGTTGGATCTCAGTGGCAGGTTGGAGCACAGGGGGAGAGGCAGTGGTGCAAAGCGGAGGCGGTGAACGGCCTTCGTCCCACCTTGTGGGGTGCTTGGCCATCATATGTCTGCGCATGCTGGTGGTGGTGAGGCTGGTTGTGGTGGCTCCCCGGCTGATCTTGGCGCAACAAAGGTTGCACACCACTGTTCGTCGGTCGTCTGCACTCTAAGTGAAAAACTGCCACACCTTTGAGCACCTCGGCCTCTGCAGGGTGGCATGGCGCGAGGGGGCGCTTTGGTAAACAGTTGGTGGATTATTCGGTCTGGCCCGGCCTCTACCCCTGGCCACTGCACTGCCTCTTCCAACCTGCCCTGCTGCTGCACTTGCCTCCCCCTCTGAAGACCTGTCCTCAGTAGGCTTAGCAAACCAGGGGGGGTCAGTCACCTCATCGTCCTGCTGCTCTTCCTCCGAATCCTCTGTGCGCTCCTCCCTCGGACTTACTGCCATTACTACTACCTGAGTGATAGACAACTGTGTCTCATCGTCATCGTCCTCCTCACCCACTGAAAGCCCTTGAGACAGTTGCCCGAAGTCCCCAGCCTCATCCCCCGGACCCCGGGAACTTTCAAAAGGTTGGGCATCGGTCACGACAAACTCCTCCGGTGGGAGAGGAACCATTGCTGCCCATTCTGGGCAGGGGCCCGAGAAAAGTTCCTGGGAGTCTGCCTGCTCCTCAGAATGTGTCATTGTAATGGAGTGAGGAGGCTGGGAGGAAGGAGGAGCAGCAGCCAGAGGATTCAGAGTTGCAGCAGTGGACGGCATAGAAGTCTGGGTGGTCGATAGATTGCTGGATGCAATCCACGACAGGACCTGCTCACACTGCTCATTTTCTAATAAAGGTCTACCGCGTGGACCCAATAATTGTGAGATGAATGTGGGGACGCCAGAAACGTGCCTCTCTCCTAATCCCGCAGCAGTCAGCTGTGATACACCTGGATCAGGAGCTCGGCCTGTGCCCACACCCTGACTTGGGCCTCCGCGTCCTCGCCCGCGTCCACGTCCTCTAGGCCTACCCTTACCCCTCAGCATGGTGTATTACGAGTAGAGCAGAAACAGAACACTGTAATTAAATGTGCCACTTATTGGCCTGTGGTTGGAGGCTGACTTCGCTTACGGAACGCACAGCAGAGCCAGGAAAGAATTTTGCGCACGCCTGTAGTGAGACGTAGGTGCGTATGACTCAGCTACTGGAATTCACAGCGCAGAAGCAGTCAAGTGGCCAAAGGGCAGTGGTAGGCCTTAAGTATTTTGCTTCAATTTTTTTAAATGGTGAGCTGAAACACCAGTCAGATACTGTATGCAGCGTATATTATGTATACTTTTTCCCTCTGCTGCTATCACGACGGTGATGTAACGGAGACAGCAGAGCCAGGAAACAATTTTGTGCACGCCTGCACTGAGACGTAGGTGCGTATGACTGAGCTAGTGGAATTCACAGCGCAGAAGCACTCAAGTGGCCAAAGGCCACTAGTAGGCCTTAAGTATTTTGCTTCTATTTTTTTAAATGCTGAGCTGATACAGCAGACAGATACTGTAGGCAGCGTATATTACGTATACTGTTTCCCTCTGGCGGGATGACGGCGGTGATGTAACGGAGACAGCAGAACCAGGAAACAATTTTGCGCAAGCCTGCTGTAACGCTTAGCTGCGTATTAATTAAGACTACTACCTGCAGCAGACACGCAGTACACTGAAGGCGGTCACAGGCAGCCCAAATATAGTATTTTTCCCCAATTTTTTTGAAAAAGCTCACTGCCCATATAGACAGTATATCTCTTTCACCTTTCCCACTGTCCCTGCCTCACCAGTACTGGCCCTATACTCTGTACACTGACTGCAGACTGAGGACGCAATGCTCTGCACGCCCGATATACAAAAAATAAATAAATTGTGCAACACTGCTCACAGCAGCCTCAACAGTACTGCACACGGTCAGATGTGGCCCTAAGAAGGACCGTTGGGGTTCTTGAAGCCTAATATAACTCCTAACGCTCTCCCTATAGCAGCAGCAGCATCCGCAGCACTGTCCCTGATCTCTGTCAGAATGCATCTGTGGCGAGCCGCGGGCGGGGCAGATTTAAATACTCGGGTGACACCTGATCTTCCCAGCCTTTCACTGCAGGGGGGTGGTATAGGGCTTGAACGTCGCAGGGGGAAGTTGTAATGCCTTCCCTGTCTTTCTATTGGCCAGAAAAGCGCGCAAATGTCTCAGAGATGAAAGTGAAAGTAACTCGAACATCGCGTGGTGTTCGTCTCGAGTAACGAGCATCTCGAACACCCTAAGGCCTTAGTCAGACGGGCGTTTTTAGCGTTTTTAAATATATAAGCCCTTCCCTGCAATTCATCCTAAAATGTGTTAAAATAAAAAAAAATTGTATACTCACCTTTCCGCTGCAGCCGGAGTCCAGCCGCGGCCGCTGTCAGTTCTCCTGAACTGCTTCTCGGCACTATTCAGCCGGCGGGGCTTTAAAATCCCCGCCTGCTGAATGATCTGCCTCTGATTGGTCACAGCCCTGACCAATCAGAGGCAGGATTCACTCACACACCCATTCATGAATTCATGAATGGGTGAGTGACTGCTGCCTCTCAGCGCTGAGCCAATCAGGGGCAGGTCTGACTCACTTCCATTCATGAATTCATGAATGGGTGTGAGTGAGACATGCCTCTGATTGGCTCAGCGCTGAGCCAATCAGGGGGCAGGTCTGACTCACACCCCCTTCACACCCACTGCAGGACGGTAGCGCGGAGCTCCGGCTGCCGGGAGAAGGTGAGTACATATATATTTTTTATTTTAACAGATTTTAGGATGAATTGCAGGGAAGGGCTTATATATTTAAGCCCTTCCCGACAATTCATCCCGGGCTCGCCCGCAGCGCATTGCTTTCAATGGAGACGGCTGTATTGCCGTCTCCATTGAATGCAATGCGCTGGACAGCTCCGGCCCCTTTCTAATGAAACGCGGCTAGGAGTAGATTTTCGGGCGATTTAGGGACGACTTGTGCGCACCGGTCACGCGATTTGCGGATGCACATCCGTCATGCGATCCGCAAATCGCGCGAAAAAACGCCCGTCTGACTAAGGCCTCATATTCGAACGAGTATCAAGCTCGGACAAGTACGCTCGCTCATCTCTATTTATTACTGAAAGGCAATATTGCTTGGCTATACAATCTATACGAGCGATCAAAAAAAATCCCTAGTGGAATTTTAAAAATAGGTAAAAGTTTGATTAAGATAAAAAATTGTGCTACTATAAAAAAGTATTTTTATTTTATAACGGCCCATTCACATCTGCATCAGAGGCTCTGTTCATCCCACAGAGAAGATCCAGCACAAGATCCCTGACAAAACTATTTAATCTGGAAAAATGCTGGTAGGAATAATAGAAGCTGGACAAAATACAACATAATCAATGGGTTTCATTTGGTGCATTTGGATCCAGCATATGCCAGATTTGGGGGTTCCAGTGTTTTTGTTGTTTGCCTTGGAGGACAGAAGTGGACTGCAACTGCAGAAAGCAGATATAAATGGGTCCTTAAAGTGTTAACCCTCCCCACACACATATATTCACATATATAGTATATGATATCACTGTGATCATAATGGCACATTGTTAACATTATTTGAACAATGGAAACAAAATGCATGGTCACTTTGGTAAAAACTGCTTTCACTGCTGGATCTCACCAGTAGAGGCCACCTGATACTTTGTGAATATTGATGATATGATAATGATTTGAATAGAGAGGGGCCTCGGCTTGCGAGTGACTCAGCTTGCAAACTTCTTGACTTGCGAGCAGGCTCTATCCCAAATTTTTGCTCTGATTTAAGAGCAAAAAAATAATGTTACGAGTTTTCACGCAAGCTGGCTCAGGGGGGTCTAATACTCACCTACCGCTGGCATTCCCGTCCTCGGGATGGCCTGCTGCGCTGCTGCAGGCTGCCGCGTCCTTCTCCCCGCCGAAAGAGCATTTCTTCCTGGAAGCAGGGCTTGAATTCAATGATGTCATTGAATGGCTGTGATTGGTTAACCCAGCGCCGGCTTTCAATGGCTGATGCGGCACTGGATTAACCAATCCGAGCATTACCTTTCTGGAAGCAGGGAATTGAAGCCCCGCTTCCAGGACGAAATGCTCTGTTGGCGTGAAGGAGGACACGGCAGGCTGCAGCAGCGACAGAGACCTATGCAAGGACCGGAATGCCAGTGGTAGGTGAGTATTATTGTTTGTTTTTTTACATGTAGTGTAGTTAGGGCTTTGGGGAGGTCTGGAAAGTATAATTGGCGTTTCAGTTCATTTAAATGGGGAAAATTGATTTGACTTATAAGTGTTTTGAATTAAGAGCTTCGTTATGGAACAAATTAAACTTTTAACCCAAGGCACCACTGTATATACTGTATGAATGAAAAATGTCATGGCCTGAAAAGCTACAGAGGCCTTCTTATGGCTGCACCAATCTTTGGCTTAGCAACATATTATCGTCTTCATTTGCATGTAAAAGGACCTCCAGGAGTTGTTTGCAGAGCCCAGAGTGTGTTCAAACACACAGCCAGCTATGTAAACAGCTGCCAACATATTCCATTGTTCTCCTCAAGGCTAGTGTAAACATGCCACCAGGGAGAACATCCTGCAGTCTTTTGAAAGATGAGCGAAATACATTCAAATGGAATGTATTTGCTCAGTCTTTCAGTGGCTGCATGATGCCCATGTTTACGTATAACGATTATCGCTCATTTTCAGCTCTTTGGACGAATTTTGAGCGATAATTCTTGTAAGCAATGGGGCCTTTATATGAACATTTTGGTTGTACAATCAGTTTATCAATAGGAATGAATTTTCATTTGTTGGAAGAAGATCAGCTCAAATAAAGGGAAGGATCAAGTGCACAGAAGAATGTTAGGAAACCTAAAACCTCATGAATTTAAACAAAGAAAAACTACTGGACCATGGGTCAGTTTCTGAAGACCACATTAACCCTTTCCAATCTAATTTGTATTCTGGTTTTCCTAGGGGACTTACTCTTTTTCTGCCGTTATACAGCAGCACTTTATGCTGGCTAAAGCCAGTACTGCATGAGGTGACACGTTGGATAGGCTCCGACAGCAGAGAGGCTGGCAATATACAGTAAGAGAACCCTGATGGACGTCTTCCAACATCATAGCTGTACAGCCTTAAATCATAATGTCTTTAGACGTCAGAAAGTGGATTGGAAAGGGTTAAGACTAGAGATGAGCGAGCACCAAAATGCTCGGGTGCTCGTTATTCGGGACGAACTTTTCGCGATGCTCGAGGGTTCGTTTCGAATAACGAACCCCATTGAAGTCAATAGGCGACCCGAGCATTTTTGTATTTCGCCGATGCTCGCTAAGGTTTCCTTGTGTGAAAATCTGGGCAATTCAAGAAAGTGATGGGAACGACACAGCAACGGATAGGGCAGGCGAGGGGCTACATGTTGGGCTGCATCTCAAGTTCACAGGTCCAACTATTAAGCCACAATAGCGGCAAGAGTGGGCCCACCCCCTCCCAAAAACTTTTACTTCTGAAAAGCCCTCATTAGCATGGCATACGTTAGCTAAGCACCACACTACCTCCAACAAAGCACAATCACTGCCTGCATGACACTCCACTGCCACTTCTCTTGGGTTACATGCTGCCCAACCGCCCCCCCTCCCCCCCCCCACAGCGCACACCAAAGTGTCCCTGCGCAGCCTTCAGCTGCCCTAATGCCTCACCACCCTCATGTCTATTTAGAAGTGCGTCTGCCATGAGGAGGAACCGCAGGCACACACTGCAGAGGTTGGCACGGCTAGGCAGCGACCCTCTTTAAAAGTGGCGGGGCGATAGCCCACAATGCTGTACAGAAGCAATGAGAAATAGAATCCTGTGCCACCGCCATCAGGAGCTGCACACGTGGGCATAGCAATGGGGAACCTATGTGCCACACACTATTCATTCTGTCAAGGTGTCTGCATGCCCCAGTCAGACCGCGGTTTTTAATTCATAGATACAGGCAGGTACAACTCCCTATTGTGAAGTCCCTGTGGACCCACAGCATGGGCAGCTCCCTGGAACCCACCGGCGGTACAAAAAAATATCCCATTGCATTGCCCAACACAGCTGAGGTAGTAATCTTGTGCTTAATGCAGGTGGGCTTCGGCCCACACTGCATGCCCCAGTCAGACTGGGGTTCTTTACAAGTGGAAACAGATGCATTTATAATTCCCTGTGGACCCACAGCATGGGTGGGTGCCAGGAAGCCACCGGCGGTACATAGAAATATCCCATTGCATTGCCCAACACAGCTGAGGTAGTAATGTCGTGCTTAATACAGGTGGGCTTCGGCCCACACTGCATGCCCCAGTCAGACTGGGGTTCTTTACAAGTGGACAGATGTAGGTTAAACTCCGTGTGCACCTACAGCATGGGTGGCTCCCTGGAACCCACCGGCGATACACAAAAATATCCCATTGCATTGCCCAACACAGCGGATGTAACGTCAGCTGTAATGCAGGTGGGCTAAAAATTCATTTGATTACACTGTAGGCGAGGGCCCACAAAAATTGCTGTATCAACAGTACTAATGTACATCAAAAAAATTGGCCATGCCCAACCAAGATGGCAGGTGAAACCCATTAATCGCTTTGGTTAATGTGGCTTAAGTGGTAACTAGGCCTGGAGGCAGCCCACTTTAACGAAAAATTGGTTCAAGTTAAAGTTTCAACGCTTTTAAGAGCATTGAAACATATAAAAATTGTTTAGAAAAATTATGAGTGAGCCTTGTGGCCCTAAGAAAAATTGCCCGTTCAGCGTGATTACGTGAAGTTTCACGAGGAGGAGCAGGAGGAGGAGGAGGAATATTAGACACAGATTGATGAAGCAGAAATGTCCCCGTTTTGGATGGTGAGAGAGAACGTAGCTTCCATCCACGGGTGCAGCCTACGTATTGCTTACGTATCGCTGCTGTCCGCTGGTGGAGAAGAGAAGTCTGGGGAAATCCAGGCTTTGTTCATCTTGATGAGTGTAAGCCTGTCGGCACTGTCGTTTGACAGGTGGGTATGCTTATCCGTGATGATTCCCCCAGCCACACTAAACACACTCTCTGACAAGACGCTAGCCGCAGGACAAGCAAGCACCTCCAGGACATACAGCGCGAGTTCAGGCCACGTGTCCAGCTTCGACACCCAGTAGTTGTAGGGGGCAGAGGCGTCACGGAGGACGGTCGTGCGATCGGCTACGTACTCCCTCACCATCCTTTTACAGTGCTCCCGTCGACTCAGCCTTGACTGGGGAGCGGTGACACAGTCTTGCTGGGGAGCCATAAAGCTGGCAAAGGCCTTGGAGAATGTTCCCCTTCCTGCGCTGTACATGCTGCCTGATCTCTGCGCCTCCCCTGCTACCTGGCCCTCGGAACTGCGCCTTCTGCCACTAGCGCTGTCGGATGGGAAGTTTACCATCAGTTTGTCCACCAGCGCCCTGTGGTATAGCAACACTCTCGAACCCCTTTCCTCTTCGGGAATGAGAGTGGGAAGGTTCTCCTTATAGCGTGGGTCGAGCAGTGTGTACACCCAGTAATCCGTAGTGGCCAGAATGCGTGTAACGCGAGGGTCACGAGAAAGGCATCCTAACATGAAGTCAGCCATGTGTGCCAGGGTACCTGTACGCAACACATGGCTGTCTTCACTAGGAAGATCACTTTCAGGATCCTCCTCCTCCTCCTCTTCCTCCTCCTCAGGCCATACACGCTGAAAGGATGACAGCCCAGCAGCATGTGTACCCTCACCAGTGGGCCAAGCTGTCTCTTCCCCCTCCTCCTCATCCTCCTCATGCTCCTCCTCCTCCTCCTCAACGCGCTGAGATATAGACAGGCGGGTGCTCTGACTATCCAGCGACATACTGTCTTCCCCCGGCTCTGTTTCCGAGCGCAAAGCGTCTGCCTTTATGCTTTGCAGGGAACTTCTCAAGATGCATAGCAGAGGAATGGTGACGCTAATGATTGCAGCATCGCCGCTCACCACCTGGGTAGACTCCTCAAATTTTCCAAGGACCTGGCAGATGGCTGCCAACCAGGGCTACTCTTCTGTAAATAATTGAGAAGGCTGACTCCCACTGCGCCGCGCAAGTTGGAGTTGGTATTCCACTATAGCTCTACGCTGCTCATAGAGTCTGGCCAACATGTGGAGCGTAGAGTTCCACTGTGTGGGCACGTCGCACAGCAGTCGGTGCACTGGCAGATTAAACCTATGTTGCAGTGTTTCCAGGGTGGCAGCGTGCGTGTGGGATTTGCGGAAATATGCGCAGAGCTGGCGCACCTTTCCGAGCAGGTATGACAAGTGGGGGTAGCTTTTCAGAAAGCGCTGAACCACCAAATTAAAGACATGGGCCAGGCATGGCACGTGCGTGAGGCTGCCGAGCTGCAGAGCCGCCACCAGCTTACGGCCGTTGTCACACACGACCATGCCCGGTTGGAGGCTCAGCGGCGCAAGCCAGTGGTCGGTCTGCTCTGTCAGACCCTGCAGCAGTTCGTGGGCCGTGTGCCTCTTCTCTCCTAAGCTGAGTAGTTTCAGCACAGCCTGCTGACGCTTGCCCACCGCTGTGCTGCCACGCCGCGTGACACCGACTGCTGGCGATGTGCTGCTGACCATCCTGATTGCGAGACAGAGGTTGCGTTGGAGGAGGAGGAGGAGGAGGAAGGTGCTTTAGTGGAGGAAGCATACACCGCCGCAGATACCACCACCGAGCTGGGGCCCGCAATTCTGGGGGTGGGTAGGACGTGAGCGGTCCCAGGCTCTGACTCTGTCCCAGCCTCCACTAAATTCACCCAATGTGCCGTCAGGGAGATATAGTGGCCCTGCCCGCCTGTGCTTGTCCACATGTCCGTTGTTAAGTGGACCTTGGCAGTAACCGCGTTGGTGAGGGCGCGTACAATGTTGCGGGAGACGTGGTCGTGCAGGGCTGGGACGGCACATCGGGAAAAGTAGTGGCGACTGGGAACCGAGTAGCGCGGGGCAGCCGCCGCCATCATGCTTTTGAAAGCCTCCGTTTCCACAAGCCTATACGGCAGCATCTCTAGGCTGATCAATTTTGCAATGTGCACGTTTAACGCTTGAGCGTGCGGGTGCGTGGCGTCGTAGTTGCGCTTGCGCTCAAACTGTGGCACTAGCGACGTCTGGACGCTGCGCTGAGAGACATTGCTGGATGGGGCCGAGGACAGCGGAGGTGAGGGTGTGGGTGCAGGCCAGGAGACGGTAGTGCCTGTGTCCTCAGAGGGGGGTTGGATCTCAGTGGCAGGTTGGGGCACAGGGGGAGAGGCAGTGGTGCAAACCGGAGGCGGTGAACGGGCATCGTCCCACCTTGTGGGGTGCTTGGCCATCATATGCCTGCGCATGCTGTTGGTGGTGCCTCCCCAGCTGATCTTGGCGCGACAAAGGTTGCACACCACTGTTCGTCGGTCGTCAGGCGTCTCTGTGAAAAACTGCCACACCGTAGAGCACCTTGACCTCTGCAGGGTGGCATGGCGCGAGGGGGCGCTTTGGGAAACAGTTGGTGGATTATTCGGTCTGGCCCTGCCTCTACCCCTGGCCACCGCACTGGCTCGGCCTGTGCCCACACCCTCACTTGGCCCTCCGCGTCCTCGGCCGCGTCCACATCCTCTAGGCCTACCCCTACCCCTCAGCATGCTGTATTACCAGTGATTTGATTTCCCAGGCAGGAAAGAAATTGGCGCAAGGCTGCACTCAACCGTAGCTGGTTGCGTCTGATTTTTGTACGTTGTCCACGCAGCACACACGTACACGGAGACCTTAGGACTGACACAGGCAGGCCAAATATAATTTTTTTCCTTTTTAGCTTAGGGAAGACCCCACTGCGTGTATTCAATGAAAAACAAGAAGTTTAATATCTGTGGTGTGGCCCTCAAAAAATGTCACACAAGTATAGTGTAGCAGAGTTATTAACTCTAGCAGAGCAGGTATTTGCCAGTCAGGAAAGACAATGGCGCTAGGCTGCAGTAAAGCGTAGCTGGCTGCGTCTGATTTTTGTACGTTGTACACGCAGCACACACGTACACGCAGACCTTAGGACTGACACAGGCAGGCCAAATATAATTTCTTTTCCTTTTTAGCTTAGGGAAGCACCCACTGCGTATATTCAATGAACAAGAAGTTTAATATCTGTGGTGTGGCCCTCAAAAAGTGTCACACAAGTATAGTGTAGCAGAGTTATTAACTCTAGCAGAGCAGGTATTTGCCAGTCAGGAAAGACAATGGCGCAAGCCTGCAGTAAAGCGTAGCTGGTTGCGTCTGATTTTTGTACGTTGTACACGCAGCACACACGTACACGGAGACCTTAGGACTGACACAGGCTGGCCAAATATAATTTTTTTCCTTTTTAGCAAAGGGAAGACCCCACTGCGTGTATTCAATGAATAATAAATGTCTTCTGGCCCTGCCTACACAATTATATCCCTGTAGTATTAATGCCGGGTGCAATGCTCTGCACAGCCGGTTTTGAGAAGAAAAAAAAATATGCAACACTGCTAACAGCAGCCTGGACAGTACTGCACACGGATAGAAGTGGCCCTCGAAAGGACCGTTGGGGTTCTTGAAGCCTACACTAACTCCTAACACTCTCCCTGCCTAACCCCCACTTCTGTCCCTATTGCTGGGCGCAATGCTCTGCAGATCCAATTTTGGACAAAAAAAAAAAAAATACTGTGCTAACACAGTACTGCACACTAGTAGATGTGGCTCTGAGAAGGGCCGTTGGGGTTCTTGAAGCCTACACTGACTCCTAACGCTCTCCCTACAGCAGCACCAGCAGCAGCACTTTCCCTCAGCTAACTCACAAGGCATGTGTGGCGAGCCGCGGGAGGGGCCGATTTTTATACTCGGGTGACATCTGATCTCCCCAGCCACTCACAGCAGGGGGGTGGTATAGGGCTTGAACGTCACAGGGGGAAGTTGTAATGCCTTCCCTGTCTTTCAATTGGCCAGAAAAGCACGCTAACGTCTCAGAGAGGAAACTGAAAGTAACCGGAACATCGCGTGGTACTCGTTACGAGTAACGAGCATCCCGAACACCCTAATATTCGCACGAATATCAAGCTCGGACGAGTACGTTCGCTCATCTCTAGTTAAGACCATATTTCTCTGTCTGTATTATGGGTGTATAAGGGACCGCAGGCAGCGAGTTTAGGACTTTCCCAGTTCTCTGGGTTGTTGGCTACCTGACGGATACAGGGCTTAGGAGTTGTCATTGCTGAACAAACAACACTTTAATAACTAAAGAACAGGAAATCAGTAACTTGTGACCCATTGGCCCGGGGTATCTCATTCTGTAAATAAAGTTGAGAGTCCATATGGATTGTTACTAATCAGAGTCACTGTACATCCAGATTTCCATATAATATGGGTTGAAGGGGCACAAAATAAGCTACTATTGAAAATCATACTTTCCCTCTATCATGATCTGTACAGCTCTAACATTCAGAGACGCACATAAATAATAGCATTTCCGCCATGACATGGTATCGAAAATTATAGTTATGTTGATTAAAAATCACAGCTTTATCTCTAATACATTTACTTCTGGCAAGTGCTTGGAAATGCTGTGCGTGTAATCAGTGGCTCCATTAGCTCCTTTGTGTAAAGCAATTTGTATTTCATTCTTGTCAGCCTATTTAAAATAATTTTTTTCTTCAGAATATGACTTTTCATTTTTATTTTTGGTTTTTAATATCACACAATGTAAAGTTCTATGGGCTACACTGGAGTCATGTAACATTGTTGTTATATCCTGTACTTCAGAGTGTTTCACAATCAATAGCTCCAGTAAGTTTATTTAAACAAGGTAATATTACTGCACAAAGCTGGCATTAAATCTTAACAATTAAATCTTAAGAAATATGTAGTAGCGTCACATATGTGTAAGGGTTCCACCTCCTCATCAGCAGCCATTATCAGCATTTCAAGAAGCATGAACTATATTAAAGAGTTTTATGCTCAGTGAATAATATGTAATTATTTTAGATTTGTGTTAACAGCTTTATTATACATACAGTTGCAATCAAAATTATTCAACTCCCATTACAAATTAGGTTTATTCTCAAATTTACAAACTTTAAGCTATTTTTCTTTGGAGCCAAACCAAAAACAATTTAAATAGTTTAACACAACTAATATAACAGTGGTTTCTCCAAATTCAACATAAAATGCCACTTTTAATGACTATCGTAGACTTAGAATCATTCAACGCCTTGAAGACAATGACTGAAAAAGCACATATTTGTTTTGTCTCAAGCACACCTGATGCAACTAATCAAGGGATTCATTAGTAGCATCAAGTGTGCTTGAGATAAAATGTACCAAATACCTGGACTGATTAGGGTTTTGTTGACTGTGATGTTTGATTGCATGTTAGAAATATGGCTAATGCACCATTTACATGGTACAACATGTCGGGCAAACAATGGAGACAGAATGGGCCAGGGAGCACTCTTCTTCCACCTGCCTCCATTCACTGTAAGCAGGCAGTCATTTAGAAGTGGACTACTGCTGTTTACACTGAATGGCTCATCGTTCAGTTTTCTACATGCAGAAACTGAACGACCGAACAACTCTTGTTCAGTCGCTGCATGCATTTACATGGTATGACTATCACTCAATTTCCACAGGAGCTTGAACAATTCTAAATGATAATAGTCTCATGTAAATGGCCCTTAAGTCAAGAGAGTGGTCCAAAAAGTTAAGAGAAGAGGTTATTGTCTTGTACAAATACGGATACAAAATACTCGCAAAGGCAATGGATGTTCATAGAGATACAGTTGGAAATGTAGTTTGCAAGTCTAAAGTTAAGGAAATACTAACTATACTACTTGAATGTGGTAGGAGGAAAAAGGTATCACTAGCTACCACCAGATTCCCGAGGAGGTAGGTGATTAAAAACCTCCAGTGTCTGCAAAAGATCTACAGCAAGATTTTGGTGGCAGCAGGTACTGAGGCTTCCATTTACATAGTAAGGTCATACTAAACCCTGAAGATCTTCATTCCCTAACCTCAAGATGTATATGTCTTCTGACAAAAAAAAGCACAAGAAAAGTCAGCTCCAATATGTTCGAAAGCATATAAATAAGCCACAAATGTTTTGTGACTCTGTTCTGTGGAGTGATGAAACAAAGATGGAACCTTTCAGGACTATGAATCAGCAATATATCTGAAGCAGGAAGAATGAAGCATATCATAAAAAAAATCCATTAAGTATACAAGAAGTGCCTTAGGGTGTACACCGGACCTGTTAACAATCATAAACACCAAAATTGCCCAAAGTTCAAGAAAAACCCTGTTTGAATACCGTCATTAACCCCTCAAAGACATGGATTATTTTGGCCATGAGGACGTAAAGATTTTTTGGGGATTTTCATCTTCAATTTTCAAAAGACATAACTTTTTTATTTCTCCGTTTATATGATCATACGAGGGCTTGTTTTATACGTGGCAAACTGTATTTTTATAGGTACCATTTTCGGTGTATATAACGTATTATAAAACTTTTATTATTTTTTGACAGCAGGAAGAGAAAATACATCAGTTCCGCTATTGCTTTAATTTTTTTCTTATTTTACAGCGTTAATCACACAGCATATTATTATTATTTTTACATTGCTGCATTCAAAGTTCCATAATTTTTTTATTTTTTCATGGACAGAGCTCTGTGATGGCTTGATTCTTGCATGATGAGCTGTAGATTTCATTTATATCATTTTATAGCACATGCGGCTTTTTATCACTTTTATTGTGTTTTTAGAGAGGTAAAAAGACCAAAATATGCATTTTGCCCCTGTTTTTAGGGGTTGCTTTTACGTTTTTTGCTGTGCAGGATAAATAGTATGTTCAATTTATTGTACAGGTTGTTATGGATACAATGATACCAAATATATGGGATTTCTAAAATTTTGAAACAAGTAATGCCTTACTGGGGACAGTAGTCTCATGTGTTTTAGCAATGGTGTCTTTTGTATTTTGAAGAAATGCGGGAAGTGTGCTGACAGGGGGGTCAACATTTTGTCTAAATAAATGCTTGCATTCTGGGTTACATATCGTTGCCCAATACTATTGGTCTGCTGGTATTAGGATAGTCTTTTTATGAAATTTAGGAATCAAATAAAAAGTTTATTTGATGGCAATGGTGGGGTGAGGGTTATAAATAAATTTGGATAATAGGTTATCAAGATGCGCTTGTTCTAATAGGCCACTCTCACGTGGGCCATTTTTTACAGCACTTAGCACAGTGTTTGAAACGCCGTAAAACGCCTCCATTGATTTCAATGGGGTTTCTCAGACAAGAGTTCAAGCAAACGGGTGGTTTTCGAACACTGACTGCTCTATTTAAGTGCGTTTCAGTGATTTTTAACACACCTCAACACTTATTGTAATGATGGGGTGCGTTTAAAATTGCTATTGAATGCGTTTAAAAATCTTACACGGACGTGTGCTCGGGTTCAGCCACTTGGAGGTCACTATACATGATGACTGCCCCATCATATCCCGCGAGACTTCACGCATAAGAATGGGGACACTCTTATTTTAATCGCTGCTATTTTACTGTCTGTAATATAATTTGTAAGTTTCTTGCCGATTATCTTGTAACATCATTTTTGTATTTCTCTGTAAATAAGCACTGCTCTTTTCTTTGAGAATTAAACTTTAAATTAATTAGTGAGCCTCGTCCATGTTAACACAAAACCATATTCTCCGAAGATTATATTAATAATTCATAGATCAGGTTCCAATTTACCGTTACAAAATTAGTGGTGGCAGCATTTTTGTATGCATATTGTAGAGATCTGGATCACGTTAGAATGGGTCAGGTGGGTGATTTGAGCTTTTGCTTTGCATGCGTGCAGAAGCCTGAGAAAGCTGGGTACAAATCAGCCTGTATTCTAACGACTGCCAGCTTGCAATACTGCAAAGTGTTTGAGGACAGAGGTGGAATTGATAGGTATCGTCCCTTCCCCTCTATCCTCTTGTCCAGTAAAGGACAAATTGGTTTACAGTGTAGGGCCAGGCGGATGGCTGTAGGTGATAGTCGCTTGTCCGGTTGACGTGCAAAGTCTCGGAAAGTTGACTACCAGTCATTCTACAATCTAAGGCCTTCCTTTCCCTCGCCTTGCCCTGCTACGTGACAGTCCCCTCTACTTAAAATCTCTACTTAAAATCTCAAATAATTTTTTTTTTTTACGCTGAAGGGTAATCTGCCTGGAATGTTGCTTTAAAAGCATTGACTCATCAGAGATAACCGCTTTGAAAATGTGAAAATGTGTCTGCCATAGCAGTTTTATACCCGAAACCCATGGTAAACAGCGGATCCTGATTGCCCGCCAGGCAATTGCTGCAGGGGAAATGTAGTACTACATAGCAGCCATTCAGATGAATAGCTATCCCTGTAATATAAGGATGGTTCCCATTCACCAGAATGGGAGCCAGTCATGCAGAGTGACTGTTCATTATGGCTTATAGGGAGATACCAGGCATTGGACAGCCCACTGATGAACATATCCCCTAATAGGGTATAGGAGCAGTAGTTGTCTTTATGAGCTAACTCCTTTAATTGAAGAATTAAACCACTACTGTACCAGCAATACATGATTACCTGAAGAGGCTGTCCCAAGACAGCAATCTTTGTCCATATTCACTATTAGAACATTTGGTTGGAAGTCATGGAAGATGGTTCCTAATTCTTCTAATACTAATATATGCTAATAAGGAATGCTGCTCTTTAAGAACAATTCTCAATCTGATGGATCTGGCATGTCTATCCATTACATGAATGGCCATTCATTTGAATGACTATCATGTAATGCTATATTTTCACTACAACTGCAGCTGTGGCTTTCCCCAGTGATAATGACTGATCGCCTGGGTTGAGAGAAGTTGGACTCACCATGGCTATCAATTGATCTATGTGTTGAGTGGTCTTTGCCCTTGAGATAAAGCAAGGGTTGTAAATTGAGTTATCATGATACCCAATCATGTTAACGATTAATACATCTGTGTAGGTGAGCTTTTCATTTCTTAAGATATGTCTTAAAGAGTTCTGGTCAATATGTCCCTGAACGTACATCTAACATAAGGTGTGTGCTGTATAAGCATCAGTCTAGATGTAAGAAGATTTGTCATAGGACAAATTATTAGATTTTTCTTAGGTGCCTTATGATGTATGTATGTGATTATTACTGCACCCATTGAATAGCCTCCAAACTCTAATTTTGGGGCAATTGAAACAAATATGCTTTGTGCTAAGCAGCATGTCCTTCTCAAGTATTTATTAAGAAACTAGCATACTGACACTGTTCATGTGAAGACAGCATATCCCTAGGGACCAATTAGCCAATTGGACAGCAAGTTATGCAGTGATAGAATAGCAAGTTTTTAGTTGTATAAGGCATTACAAAGGATCTGCCACTGGACAGTTATCAACCCAATGAAAAGTTCTCTAAACTTATTGTAATAGAATACATGAAGTAACTCCTATTGGCTGTGGGGCCACATATATGGCATCAGGATGCTATGAGCTAACACATGTGACATACAAGGATATTCCTCTATGACCAATGGGTCTTCCATGTTGGAGAGAGGTTCCTCTATGTGCAGCATCCTGTCATGTGCTGCATCAGGCCCACAGGCTCGGCCTGAAGTGTTGCAGCCTATGGCTGAGACACTTCTTTTTTCCACTAGACATCAGTGCTACTGAGGTATCCCCACTGACCATTGGATGATAGATGGTTGTTCACCTGGCATCCTTTGTACCCAACTTGGGTTTCTCTTGTGGATTCTCACATCATCATCCTTGGTGAGGACATTTCTATTAATGTTATTACACACATTGCTGGGAAAGAGAGTGAACTGTATTAAGAACTTCTTTTATGAAATTATTATAGCCTTCAAACTCAGGGTAAGCTAAAACTTTGTTGTTTAACTCTGCAATATTTGGTTATAAGAATCGTACCTCCGAAATTGCAGATACAAGTTTGTTTTCATGGTTTAATAAATAGTTTGAGTAGCATCAAGAGGACTGAAGTATGCTTCATCGTGAGCCACTTTCTTCTACGCTGCAAGCCTGCAATTGAGCCAATTTCAGGCCTATGGACCTGCAGCAGAGTTGCGTGATCACATATTTGACATGACTCCATGGGAAGAAGATAACACTTCCCATCCTATTGGCAGCACCCGAAAGAGGCAAGCTGAGATCAGGCCCCTATCTCCCCAACCTAGGAGAGCCCCGGACAACAAGATGCCTTCCTTTCATCCTATCCAATGATCCATGCAGAATAATTCACTGTTTGATTAACACCAACCTTCAGACACTTATATATGAAGAGCACTTAGCTTTAGCAAGCCCTGGAACAGAAGATCAAGGGTCTTTATAGCAGGTGATGTGGTGTCCACTGACACTCTTTTGTATGGCACATAACAGTCATGTCACACATCCTCTTTAAAATAATATACAAGTAAAAACTTTCTTTTGTTTCATAGCTTGCTACATAACTGCATGTGAGTTGATTTTTGTGATAGAAACAGCTTGAGACAGAAAATTCTGATGTTTTAGCTAAGAGGAAACTCCACAAGCCTAGCTTCATAAGAAAAAACATAAAAGAAAACACATGGTGACACATTCATGAGTAGGTAACAAAGATCCACAATGTACAGTAGCAACGTAATTACAATGCATGTCTTAATATAAGTGTTTAAGTGATACTTTGGCTATATTGTATCTGTAAAGGATATGCTGTGAGCAAAGAGATAATTGTAATTATATTCTTTTTTGTTGCCATTTCCTGACTTTTCCATCTTGTTGGTAGACACAGACATTTTAGAACCGGTTGTTTTAAATATAAATGAAACAAATCTTCCCAAAATAGCCAGCAGCTGAAAACCAGCTGCATTCGACGTTGTGCTGCCCTTGTTCCTCCAGTAGCTAACATGGGTTCTAGTGAAGCATTTAATTTAACAATTTGTACAGCTTTTACATTTCAAGTAATGGTTTAGTGAGTTTCTGCTAGCGATTTCTGTTGCAAAACATTTACATGTTGGATCCTCTAGAAATAAAATGCCAAATGTCTCTTGCTTTTAGGGCAATTATGACATTTTGTCCCCTAACGAGAAGAAAAATAAAAGTTGTACTGAAAATCAGGATTTTATTTCTGATATAAATGTTGTAAACCTAAAGTTTAGTTAAAAACTAATTTTTAAAATTAGATGCAAATGACGGAAAACAATAAAAACAAAAATAGCTTACCTGTCCTCAACCCCAGCAATCCAGTGCTTCATCCCCGCAATTCTGATGGTCTATGTTGACAGTGGAGGTCAAGTGACCATTGCTTGCCAATCAAAGGCTGTAGCATCACTGTTATGAACTCATGGCACCAAAGATTTAAGTGCTGACCCCAAGAGAACAGGTGGTGACAGTGCAGTCTCTGACTGGCAGTCAGTGGTCACCTCACTTTCGCTTTTAATAGAGGCCATCAGAATCCCAGGGCTGCTGGTGCTATAGACCAGTGTTCCCCATCTCCAGTCCTCAGGGACCGCCAACAGGTCATATTTTTTGGATTTCCTCAGTGTTGCACAGGTGATGTAATTATTGTCAGCGCCTCAGACATTGCCACAGGTGTTCTTACTATAGGATATCCTGAAAACATGACCTGTTGGTGGTCCCTGAGGACTGAAGTTGAGGACCCCTGCTATAGACAGGTAAGTACCCTTTGTTTTATTGTTTTCAGTCATTTGGATCTAATTTTAAAAATTTGTTTTACTGGGCAGCCCCTTTAAAGTATACCCACACATCCAAGTTACTTCTTAATAAGCTGTGTTTCTATACATGAGGAATAACTATTTCTGACCATTATATAACTTGTATTCTGCATTTTTTCTGCAGTTTTCCCTTTACAAGCTGTACAGCTAATTTTTAATTGCCCTTATTCTGGTGAGAGGAGAATGCTTCTATGATGTCTCTATGCACTCCATGCATGCTCTTTTCTCTGTGACACACACATAACTGCATAATATAGAGCATCATACAGAAGTACTGAGCAGTAGAGATGAGAGTTGGGCAGGGCCCAACTTGGGCATATGCACCAAATCTGAGTGACTCCTAAGAAGTCTCTTCAGCATGGTTGTCCAGTTATCAGACAGTGAGGAGGTAAAGAATGAGTTTGACATTATATATTGCGTTGTTTGTAACTTGTAACTTTAAAAACAGGTTGAATACACGGGAGAACAGCAACTTTTTAGAGAAAAATATGGGACAATAGGAGGCAGAGCACAACTTCCATAACAGCATTATTAGCCAACACAGCTAATTTTTGATGATCTCTTGCAGCACCATTCTTCACAAAGCATGTCTTTTATTCCTTCACAGCGCAGTCAACTGCTCAAAGCTGATTCTTATTTCATTATGTTTTACTGCTAAGCACACTATCTTAAGGCCCATTTACATGCAACGATTATAGCTCAATATTAGTTAAAACGATGGCATATGAGCACTAATCATTGCGTGTAAACACTGCCATTGTTCACTCTTCGGGTGAACAATGATTTTAAGGTGAACTTAAAATCTGTCATTCAGCAGGAGAGAGATAACAGGGACTGCACGCTGTGTTCTGCACGGGAGTAGGAGATTACATTGTATTCTGCTGACAGCCCATGCGAAAACAGTGGAGCTGTGTGCAGAGCTCAAAACACATGCCGTGCTCTGCAAACAGCTCCCATAGGCCCTTTTACGTGCAAATGAAGATGATAAAGTGTTAATGGACATTAGTGTTCATTAACACTTAATGTAAAACTATCGCTAAAACTGTTAATCTTACAAATGATTGAAACACTGGTGTAACTATAGGGGATGCAGGGGATGCGTTTACAGCCAGGCCCAGGAGCCTCAGGGGGCTGTCTCTCTTCTCCATATAGGGAGCCAAGTACTATGAATAAAGTGTTATAGTTGGGGGCCCTGTGACAGGTTTTGAATTGGGGCCCAGGAGCTTCAAGTTATGCCTCTGTATTAAGGGCTTAAGAGAAGTTGGGGGCCCCAAGATAAACCTTTGAACCCGGGGCCATGAGCCTTTAACTACGCCCCTGGTTTGAAAGATTGTCTTTGCATGTAAATGGGCCTTTATATAGCTTCTCCTGGGGCCACCCATTTTCAGTTACTCCTACTGCCTCCCTGGGAAGCCATACTTCTATCTCCAATACCATGACCACCATCTTTAAAGTAACAGGCCATAATAAAAGAACATGGTATACACATCTCCATACATTGACTGCTATTGCAGTACAGGATTAGAAAGACATGGCTCCTTTCTTCCAAACACAGCTACACGCTTTTCCATGGGTCGTGTTATTGCAGCTTAGCTTCCCATTCGCTTAAATGGAGCTGAGACATAATCCATGAACAGGTGTGACACTGTTTCTAGAAAAAAGCAGCCATGTTTTTGTAATCCTATATAAACCTTTTAAATCCAAGCTAGTTTTAAATTCCCCATGTATCAAAGAGGTTTAATCAATATGGTTCCGCAGAGGAACTTGAGTGCAGCTGTCATTTTCTAAACTGCGTTGGACGCACAAAATTGTGACTAGATTTTTATGGATGATGATTCCATTGCCTCAGGCAGTTTAAATACATGATGCCCAAAATGTTGTGATTTGCAGTATATTAATTGCAGCTCCTTAGAATATGTTCATTAGGTGAATTGCAACTAGTGAAGGTCAATCTATAAACTTGCTGCAGGGAAACATGAAAAAAATTATTTTTCCCCGCAGCTTCCCAGCAGCCGAAGAACAATTTGTTGCAGCAGGAATTTTTTAGCTAAAATAAATGTATTACTGTATTTCCAAAACAGACCTACAATTTAAAGGGAACCTGTCAGTAGAAAAATTGTTTAAAAACCGCCACCATAGGGTTATGCAGGGCACACATGGTTGTACACAAAAGGAGACTGTTAGCTTCACTAGAAATTCTTACTTTGAAGGTTGCGCCTCCAGTATGCAAATGTGCTGTGTTGAATCAAAGAGGCAGTGCCATCATCCCTGGGAGTCAGCACATCACAGCAGAAACCTAGTCTCTTCTCTCATTTCCCACCCTCCCTCTGTGTTGACATCAGTGTTAGTAGTGCTAAAATATTGCAAACATACAGTGTACTCCTGGGTTTTGTCAGGAATCTAAACTTGGGCCCTTCTGTTGGTTGGGGCCCTAACCAAACTCCGTAACATGAGTATCCAGCCACACATTATGTAGATGCCACGCCATCTCTGTGGCTGGCCTCCGCCACTTCAGCTTTACTACAATCCCACACAATGGCACTGCTCTTGGTGCTTTATGTTAGGTCCCTCGTACTTGCTGATGACACTGGTAACACGCTGTTTCTCTTGGTGTTCTTAAGCTGTGATGCATTAGGTGTCTCAAGCTCACATAACAACTGGAGGTGTAGCCTCTCCCATCCATGTCAATGAAGAGGGCAGGATTGTTTCTCAGCATTCCCAAGCACTCAAATGAATGACCATCCCTTTCGGTGGAAGCAGAGAGCTCCTCCATTACCCGACACAAGGGCTCAATCCTGCCAGAATGGGAACTGCTAATTCAAAGTGGCTTTTTGTTTTGGCTCATGGAGTGAGGTCCTGAGTAGGAGACCCACTTTTATGATCTCCATATGCCCAAGTTGGATATATGGATAGGGCTGGCTTGTCTTTATGAGACAACTGCATTAAGACTTTGCTTGTACCTGAATCTTAAACATCAAACAGAAAATTGAGGCCTTGAGCAATTGCTCATAATAGCCAAAGTAATATAAGGTGTAATATCTATAGTGCAAGTTAGTAAAGTAAAGAAGAATAGTTATGGGCCAAATCTCCAACAATTTTTCTGTACCATTTTTTTTAAAGTTCCAAAATAGTATTTATTTTAATCACAAACAATTTGTGTGATACATTTAGGTCCTGGGCAGTTTGCCTGATCTAATAGAATGAGCATGAACAATAGCCTGTAAGCCAGCATGTCGCGCTACATGTAACCATGTGACTGGCACCATGTAGAAGCTTTATATATGTGGAAATATAATACTAAGCAGCCATCCCCTCATGTATGTTAGACCTGTGAGTAGTTGTTCATCAGTAGATTGCATCTGTGCGAACTTCCTGTATAGAGCAGCATTATTGCCTGTTTGCATGCTGCTAAGAGCTGAAAAGTCTGATCTATCAAAGTAATACATTATTTATTCCACACGGTGAACGTCATCAGAGAAAAAAATACACAACCGCAGAATTTAACTTTTTTGGTCATTGCATCTTAAACTTGGAAGGGACCTCTAGGGTCATTGGGTCTAGCCCAATGACCCTGCTCAATGCAGAATTCACTAAATCATCCCAGACAGATCTCTGTCCAGCCTTTGTTTGAAGACTTCCATTGAAGGAGTATTCACCACCTCTCATGGCAACTTGCTCCACTCATTGATCACCCTCACTGTCAAAAAGCTTTTTCTAATATCTAATCTGTTTCTGCTCTTTTTAACTTTCATCCCATTGCTTCTAGTCTATCATTGTGCAAATAGGAATAGGGAAGATCTGCCTGCCCTGTGACAGCCCTTCAGATATTTGTAGATAGCTATTCTATTAAGTCTCCTAACAGGCTTCTTTTTTGCAAGCAAATCATTTTCATATTCTTTAACCGTTCCTCATAGAACATGGTTTGCAGATCGCTCACCATCTTGGTAACTCTTCTCCTCACTTGTTCAAGTTTGTCAATGTTTTCTTTAAATTGTGGTACCCAGAACTGGACACAGTATTCCAGATGAGGTCTGACCACGGAAGAGTAGAGGGGGATAATTACCTCACGTGATCTAGACTCTATGCTTCTCTTAATACATCCCAGAATTGTGTTTTTTGCAGATGTATCACACTGTTGACTCATGTTCAGTCTGTGATTTATTAGTATACCCAAGTCTTTTTCACGTGCTGCTTTTTTGCTAAATTCCTCACATTCTCTATGTGCTTTTTTCATTTTCTTGCCCAGATGTAGGGCTTTGCCTTTCTACCTGTTAAATACCATTCTATTGTTTGCAGCCCACTGTTCCAGCTTGTGTAGCTCTTTTTAAATCCTCTTTCTCTTCTCTAGTGTTAGCGATTCCTCTCAGCTTTGTGTCATCTACAAATTTGATCAGTTTCCACTCAATTCCCTCATCTAGATCATTTATGAAAATGTTGAACAAGAATGGGCCCAGGACAGAGCTTTGTGGTACTCCATTTGGGACTTTCTTCCAATTGGATATACAGACATTTATAACAATTCTTTGAGTATGATCACTAAGCCAGTTGTGAATCTACCTAACCATTGTCTTGTTGATCCCATATTTGGTAATTGTTTTCCAATATGGATGGTATGAGATGCTTTGTAAAAGTCAAGATATACTATATCTGCTGCATTTCCCTGAATAACCCAGTGAGCGTTTCAGTCATAGAAGAAAATTTGATTTCTATGGCATTACTTTTTAGCCACTAACCCATGCTGGCTCTGGTTAATTACTTTATTTTAATCCAAGTACTTGCATATATGTTGTTTAATAATTTGTTTGAAGATCTTTCCCTGGATAGAAGTCAGGCTCACAGGTCTGTAGTTTCCTGGGTCCACCTTATTCCCTTTTTTGGAGATAAGTACAACATTTGCACTTCTCCAATCTTCTGGGACTTCTCCTGTTCTTCAGGAATTTTCAGCAATTATGGCAAGTGGTTCAGCAATTACCTCAGCTACTTCCTTTAGTACCCTAGGATGTTTTTCATCTGGACCTGCAGACTTGAATTCATTTGTTAGCTAATTGTTCCCTCACTATTTCTATGCTTATAGATAGCCTGGATTATTTATTCCTCCAACAGCTCAGGAAAGATCAGCTGATGTTACATTTACATACTGAGAGAAAACAGATACAAACTAGTCATTTAAATTTTCGCCTTCTCACTCTATCTCCAAGAAAAACCTTAATAAAAAGTGATCAGAGCATATGTAAAAGTCCAATCTCTTAAACTAACTCATTATCGAAAACAATTCATAATGCAAGAATTCAGTTTTTCTGGTCACCCTGTCACCAAGAAAAGATTTAAAAAAAACGATTGACAAATCATATGGACTTTAAAATACTAATACAAACTATAGGATGTCCTACCAAAAACGAGCCCTCACACAGCTATCTTGATGGAAAAATAAAGTTATGCCTGTCAAAAGATAGCAGCAGAAAATAATTTATTTTTTTCCCCAAAAATATCATATTTTTTAAAAGTGGTAAAGCAAAAATAAAACTATATAAATTTGGTACGGTGGTAATCATACTGTCTTACAGAATAAAATGATCATGTAATTTTTGCCACAGTGTGTATGCCATGAAAACAAAAAACACCTTCTCCCCCCCCCCCCCCCCCCAAAGATAGTGGAATTGCATTTTGTTTCCATTTCACTCTATTTTGAAATTTTTTAAAGCTTTTTAGTACAGTAAATGGTGTCGTTAAAAAGAACACAACTTACCCCACAAAAAACAAGCTCTCAAATAGCTGTCAATAGATAAGTAAAAGAGCTTTGATTTTTAGAAAAGGAGGAGAAAAAAAATGAAAGTGAAAAAAGGGCTGTGTCCTTAAGGGGTTAACTATTATAACTTCTTTGTTTAAGGTCTTTTTTACTTTCATGTCAAACTATTTTGCAATCTAGATTTGAACTCAATTTCTACATCTGTAGACTCTAATTATTATCCACTGGCATATAAGATGTAAGGTTGTATACACCATTTTTCTTTATAAGACTTTGTAACTAGAGATGAGCTAGCGTACTCGGAAAAGCACTACTCGCTCGAGTAATTTGCTTTATCCGAGTATCGCTGTGCTCGTCCCTGAAGATTCGGGTGCCGGCACGGAGCGGGGAGCTGCAGGGGAGAGCGGGGAGGAACGGAGGTAAGATCTTTCTCTCCCTCTCTCCCGCCCGCTCTCCCCTGCTCCCCGCTGCGACTCACCTGTCAGCCGCAGCGGCACCCGAATCTTCAGACCAGAGCACAGCGATACTCGGATAAAGCAAATTACTCGAGCGAGTAGTGCTTTTCCGAGTACGCTCGCTCATCTCTATTTGTAACCTTTATTTTGAAAATTTTTTAAAAATTCTGGGAATTAACAAAAAAATTGTTGTACTTCTCATCTTCTAACTACGGTACATACAACTAGCCTGGAATTATCAAAGTTATATACTTCTAACCAAAGACTGTTATTAAAGGGAACTCATCGAATCCAGGAATGTAGTTTTTACAATCTGCAACTTCCCATTCTTGTGGTGTCACCTGTGGAAGTTGGTGGCAGCAGACTCTTCTCTGCAGCTGTGTGCATAGACTCCCAAAGAGGACATTATACATATGCACAGAGACTCCTCTTTGCAGACTGTGCTTGCACACACAGTAGTCTCTATGGGAGTGTGCATGCACTACTGCAAAAATGAGTCTGCTAGTGCCAACTTCCACAGGTGACAGCTCAGGAACAGGGTGCAGGGGAGTATAAAAATTACATCCTCAGACTCCTTGGAATCCGCATTATGAGCAGCATAACCTAGTTTATGGAGCTTATAGCTGGCAATATGTTCCCTTTAAAAAAAAATGTTTCCGGTCCCATTGAAAGGACTGCAAATTAATTTTCACATTAACAATCGTGTTAATATTCATAATAATGATAATTTACTGTGTACTATTCCCATAAATTAGTATGACTTACTATAACTGTAGCAAGCGAGGGCAGGGAGCAGCTTGGTTCACAGTGGCTATTATTCTGACTCACATCCAGCTACACTATAATGAAGAATATGGTGGGGGAATTTGGTGTTCGGTGCTGGTCTCTGCTCCTGGAGGGCGGCATAGCGGTATTGCATGGGGCAGGTTCCCCATAGTGGAAAGGAACTCCAGGAATAAGCAAAAACTTACTTTAATTGCAGTTCCAGGCAAATAAGGAAGTGCCCCATGCAGTCCATGTTCATATATATGGATTTCAGAGTTTGGAAACTGGAGATACCGCTTTTCTGCCAATGTATTTCTTATATCTGGCAGCTTTCCTTTTTCCCCTTAGACTCAGGGATGAAGCTGTGGGTAGCTGTCCTTTAACCAGCTATCTCCTCTTCTGGCTCATCTTCTTCCTTCACCAACCTCCTTCTCTACACCTACTCTCTAAACTCTCTAGAACTAACCAGTTATATTTATAAACTTTTGGGTCCTCCCTGCGGCATAAAGCTGAGGGGCTACATGAATGCTGAGGAATACTGAATTACTGGGCTACTCTGTTCCTCTGATTAGAACTCCAATCACCAACTCCATTTTAGTAGTTTTCAGTATAGTAAATGGAATCACCACAGCAATAAACAGTTTGAACACTATTTTCTCCAGCATTATTTCAACTCCTTTGTAGTGACAAGTCTAACCACACAGTAGAAGCCAGGGGCATAACTATAGAGGATGCAGGGGATGCGGTTGCACCCGGGCCCAGGAGACTTATGGGGCCCATAAGGCCTCTTTTCTCCATACAGGGAAGCCAGTACTATGAATAAAGCATTATAGTTGGGGACCCTGTTACAGGTTTAGCATTGGGGCCCAGAAGCTCCCAGTTACGTCTCTGGTAAAAGCACCTGACGGTTCTGATTTGTATAGAAAAAAAGATAATTTTGTCATTTTTTAAGGTCTCCTCTTTGTATCAACACGTTGTTTACTCATTCTTTCTCTATTTGATTGCAGGAGAGGATACGCACATCAAGAGGTATGATTCATGTTTCCAATGCCATTTTATAAATTTTAGTACATTACAAAATTCTTGCTATTATTATGCTGTTTTGCAGAGTAACATTATTCTCATTGCATTTGCCGCCTTGCTGATCCTTCCTGTCTTTTAACCATCAGTTTTGCAATTACAGCATAATACAGGACGGTGGTAATATCACGTTCCACAATATGCTAAAATATCAGCCAAATGTGTTTTTTTCTATGGCTTTTGTTTTCTTTCTTTACTAAAATACTTAATGTACGATAACTGTAATTGAAGGGCTTTACTGAACTATTCTAGTGCTTTCATGTGATGCAGTGTCACATTTGTCACTACTGAGAGGGGTCATGTCTATTGATTTTTTAAACACTGAATATTTTTTTGTAATGTATTACTCTTTAGGTAAAGTAGAACACAGTCCACAGCACTGATATACGGGGTGATTCAGAAAGAATTATGCACGGGCAGATTTGTCTTGCAGAATCCGCAGGGGGCACCCACTTGGAAGATACGCAATTCAAGACGCCCATTGGGAAGCATGGGCATCCACACCTGAATTAAAGCATGCAGATTTCTTTTGCGATTCCTTTGGTCCGGAAAACAAATTGCAGCATGCTCCATTTCAGTACGGTTCCCACATGGATGGCTTCCATTGAAGTCAATGGAAGCCATCCGATCCATGGCCCGTCTTCAGCTGACACTGCAGATGGGCTGCGGATCCCATAGGAAAGCAGAAGTAAAAAAAAAAACAAAACTGTACTGCGCATATGCACCGGTGAGCCGGCTGGCACTTACGCAGACATCCACAGTGCAGAAAAAAGAGACCTGGACAGGTACGTGTCCTTGGACATGAGGCTTAAAGCTGATTACTTCATGAATGAGTTGACAGCCAGAATGACAATAAAGCCTAAAAGAACTCCTCAAGTTTTTATTGCACTCCACAAATGTTGAATGTGGGCACCACAAATGTCACTCGATGACCTAAAGCAATGCTTCTCCGTTGCAGTGGAGTCAATTACAGAGGACACGCCGGGACAGATCTAGGCAGAACTAGACTGACTTAACATTTGCCATATCATTAACGGTACCCACATGGAATATCTGTAAGGTGCATTAAAAACTCTAAGGGTTCTTCATGTCATTCTGGCTGTTGTATGTCAGTTCCTGTATGAAGAAATGAGCTTTACATGCACTATTCTTTTTGAATCACCCTGTATAGAGGTTGGAACTGGATTAGGGTCCCACTCCTAAAAATACCAAGCAGAGCTCCACACACAATGTCTTGTCTTTTGAATGATCTTAAAAGCAATCCACGAGTGATGTTTCAATCCAGAGGACCTCAATCAAACATTGAGAATACGTAGAAGAGAAAAGATTTGTAGATGAATAGCGTCCGCTTGGAGAACGGGACTAGAGACGATGAAACCTCAGTTGCTATGATGCAAATGTGTGGATTGACTTTGATAAAAATCACAGCATTCAAAAGACTTGATGTTGTGTATGTAGTTCCATTTGGTGTTAGTCTTTATGTAATGCTGGGTATTACAGCATTCAAGCTCAGTTTGGGTTTCCGTTTTTTTTGCTCCATTATATGAGCATGAAAACAGTTTCCTGTCTAGCCTATATGTCCTATGACAGAATAGAATGGTGACAGTTGGACTCCACTGACTTTAAAGGGGCTATGCCAGGATTACAAGTTCGCCCCAGTGACATCAGAATGACTGAAGCACTGGCTAAGTATGTGTAGCTGTCACGCCATTAATGTCAATGTGGCTGATGGAAATACCTGAGCACTTGCCATTCAACTATCTCCAGCAGTCTCATTGAAACTGAATGGATCTGCAGTGTGCTTGTGTGACTAGGGCACCATTCAGTCTCCTCCTTATTGCAAGGTGCGCAGTAAGTCCATGCAGAGGCGTAACTTAAAGCTTCTGGGCCCCAATGCAAAATCTGTAACAGGGCCCCCAACTATAATGCTTTATTCATAGTACTGGGCTCCATATGTGGAGAAGAGGAGCCTTATGGACCCCCTAAGGCTCCTGGACCCAGGTGCAACCGCATCCCCTATGTTTACGGCCGTGGTCTCAACAGCGATCCCACTAGATTCTGAGAATGGGGATCCTGAAGATCCCCAAATGAATGGAGCAGAACTCATGCATGCACCTTATGGCTCCATTCATTTCAATGGGGATACAAGAGATTGTCAAGTGCTTCTAGATGTCAATTTCTGATGCTCCCATTGAAATGAATGGATCGGCATCGTGCAAGCACGAGATTTGCTCTGTTCTTGTGGGGACCTTTGCAACCCCCTTTCACGAGATCTGTAGGGTTCCAGAGGATAGATGGCCACCAGTCATATAGTTATTCCCTATCCCATGAATAGAGGATAAGCTTATAACTTAGCACAACCCCTGTAACAGTAATACAACTTACCCCAGCATCATTTATGCTCTTAGAACTGAGTGGATGGCTAAATATTAAAGTGCTCCATCAGATCTCCCATAGTGCCTCCCTGAGGGTATAAAAGCATAGAAGCAGAGATGCTAAGCCCGGGGATATATCAATTTCTATCATTTGAAAGTGGTGATGAGCCTCAGAGAGGCCCATGAATTCAGCGATCAATGTGCTGAGAAGCAGGATTCACAGGCTTTTAAAAAAAATTTGTGGGGTATGTAAAATTTTTAGGCATCACATTAGTGTTCCATTTATATCAGATTTTTAAAATGGCAAATTGTTTATTTTTTACATTTTTTCATGCCATTCAACAATAAAAACACGTTAAGTTGTATTTCTTCTGCACCTACACTCTCCATTGCACGGTTCTACATGTTGAAAAAGGCATTTAAATGAAGCCATAGGGTTCCTGGCGTTTCTGGAATTTAAAACAATGACAGGCTTAAAATGGTGCAAAATAAAGAAAAAATACATATTCACTAGAGTTGAGCGAGTACCTGCCCGCTTGGAGCAAACGGTTCGGGTGCTGGCGCGGGGGAGCAGTGAGTAGCGGCAGTCAGCAGGGGGCAGCGGGGGGGGGAGAGAGGGAGAGAGAGAGCTCCTCTCCATTCCTCCCCGCTCTCCCCCGCAGCTCCCTGCCCGCCACCGACACCCAAATCTTTTCTCTCGAGCGGGCAGGTACTCACTAAGGGCAATGCTCACTTGAGCAGTTGCCCTTAGCGAGTATGCTCGCTCATCACTTATATTCACCTATCTCGGCCACTCCCCATCCAGCACTGGAACCTGATGCTCGCTGCTCGGAACCCTGGAGAAGCAGACTGGCGGTTATGTACTATTCATTGTGCATGTGACCACTCAGCCAATTACAGGCTTCAATGGGGATTTTTCATAGCTGCTGAACCCTGTGATTGGATGAGTGGTCATGTGCACAATTGACGGCACATGACTGCCCACCAGCTTCTTCCAGGTTCTGAGTGGTGGGCACTGGGACTCTAGCATTGGATAGTGAGCCACTGGAGTAGGTTGGTGTGTGTGTGTGTGTGTGTGTGTGTGTGTGTGTGTGTATATATATATATATATATATATATATATATATATAAAACACAATTTTACGCCTGTCTTTTTTTTATGTTTTGGAGAACCCATTTAATGTGTCAAATAGAGATCTCTTTGGTCTTCGTCTCGCAAGGTTTCCGCCCCGTTAGTCTTTTTAGCTCGATAGAAAAGAGTGGAAGACACGTTTCTATCCAGCTATAAAGACTCACAGGGAATTAAACACTATGGTTCGGTCTCAATCCTGCAATGGAGAAGAGAAGTAAGAGTAAATTTAAGTGTGAAAATAGCCTTAGTCTTATAGTCCAGGTTATTGTGCTTACAGGAATACCAAATATGTTTTTATTGTCTTTTCCCAATATTTTGTTTCGTATGTATTGTCTGTTCCTTATTTTATACTACGTATTCATACAAATACATAGTTATTAGTCGCCTTTCAGCCGTCTTTTTTCTAAAGTGACTAACCCCAATTTTGATAATCTCTCTGGGTATTGTAGTCCACCCATTCCATATACTACTTTAGTTGCCCACCTTTGTAGTCCACCCATTCCATTTATTACTTTAGTTGCCTACCCCCTTACCCGCTGATATGTCCTTCTTGAGTACTGGTGCCCAAAAGTGTCCACAATATTCCATGTGTGGTCTGGCCAGTGGCTTGTAAAAAGGAAGAACAATGTTCTTGTCATGTGCCCCTAGACCTCTTCTGATGCCCCCCTAATCTTATTTGCCTTGGCAGCAGCAGCCTATTTTATTTAATTTCACTTGACATAGTTTTATTTGTTTAGTCCCAATTGGGAATTTTAACTTATGATCTTTTATTTTTATGTCTGTGTCACAATATCACAATCCAATACTTTACTGCCTGTGCATGTAAAATACTCAATATACACTAACAGTCACTATCACAGGACAGTCCTGGAGGCCTTACTTAGGCCCCAGGCTGTCATGTTAAATTCACTCACCCTGGTGATCACAATGCCTGGGGCTGATACATATTGATTACGACATCTAAGGTATTAAACAGCTGTTACAGTGGGAGTCTCTATGTCAATCATAACCAAGCTCCTGTAGTGATCACACAATCACAGCTAAAAGGCTGCAAAAAGGACAAATTGATATGTGCATTTGCAGTTGGAGGCTAAAGACGAAATTCTTTTACAATAGCTAGGGCCCATTGAATAGCTTTCGATCACATGTGTTACAGGTTTGTAATATTAAGACACAGGGATTTATTAAAGACCTGTTTTTCAAGGCTGTGATGGAACATATTATAGCATCTGTTCATACGTCCTTGTAAGTAGCTCTATAGACAAGTGTCCATAGACATCAATGCCATATACACATCAACCATGGTCCTCTAGACTAGCAATAGAGTTCCTAACATATACACAGTTCAATGGCCTCTACCATTTCTTCATAAGCAGTTCCATTGTACATTATGTTCATTCAAAGCCCCCTATGTATATCTGTCATCAAGTGCAGGACAAAATAATGCAGTATGCTGTGCTATTTTGTTCGGGAAAATTCTGGAGGGCAAAGCAGAAGCTGGATGGACTCCATTGAAGGATATTTACCAGAATCTCAATATAACTTGCTGATCGGGGGTGGGGGGTGGGTGGGGGGGGCTCATCGCAGAAACCCATGGACTCACTGGCATAACTGTAGGGGATACAGGGGATGCGGTTGCACTCGTCACCAGGAGCCTAGGGGGCACATAAGGCCTCTCTTCTCCATACAGAGAGCTCAGTACTATGAATAAAGCATTATAGTTGGGGACCCTGTTACAGGTTTTGCACTGGGGCCCAGAAGCTTCAAGTTACACCTCTAGTTGAGACCCCAACCATTCATAAAGTTATCCATATTCTATGGACAGGGTTTAACTTTATAACGTATTGCATCCCTTTTAATCAGTCATATCTCAGATTTCAAGGGGTTGTCTAGTTTATAAAGGCCAATTTCCAATACCCAGTAGCTAGGAAACCCCTATCTCTTAGCTGGAGCCAAGAGGAGCTACAAAGAGTGTCTCACTATGCAGAAACCAGCACACATATGGGAATTACAGGAAGCCCAATGATGTTGAAGAGCTATTCTAGGCATTTGCTGTTGATGTCTTATCCCATCAATGGTAGTGAAGCCAATTCTGGTCCTGACCACTGGTGCGGACATCTGGCCCCACTGCTCCTCAGCAGGCTAGAGGATCAGTTTATCGGGGATTCCCAGCAAAAAGTCCCTGCCAATAGCTCATTAATAGTAAATGCCTAGAATATCCCTTTAATTTAAACTGTGCGGTGACACTGCAGGTGAATTGAACACTTGCTGCTGGATTACATCCAATTGCTTGTTATAGCCCCACCAATAGGAGACCCTGAGCGCAGCCTATTTTCCGGGGACATAAATGAATCTAACATGAATAACCCCTTTAAACAGAACTAATTTGGTCCATTTGCATAATCTCTATTTAATTCTATATTTGTAAAACTTTCAACTTTTCATGTGCTATTGTTTTGGAAGGTCATTTTATGTAGTATAATTTATTTTTCTATGCAAGCTGAAGATTTCACCACTGCAAATCATCATAAAAACACATTCAATTTGTATTATTGTATATACTGCTGACTATCTGCCAAGGATGTTCTGTACTTTGTATATGACACAAATGCAAAATTGCCTGTCTCCCTATGTCTTCTTTCTCTTTCAATTCCTCCTCTTATTATCCTGTCTTTTTCTGTGGCACCAGCAACAGCAATTGCTGAGACCATCTCTTCTGAAACCCGAGGTAGTTATCCTATAAGCTTTTTGCTATTTTCAATTATAAATCTGCATGTACTAACCAATCCCGGATAAATCCATTAGAATAAGCATATAGAATTATGAGCAATGAAATGGATGCAGATTGTCTCTAATATCATTATAGTCATTCAGATGTGCCTTATTATGATCAGATCAACAACATTTAACATGCCGGATCACAGCGACAGAAAATTCAGCTCAATTAAATAGGTGGGAGTAGAGCTCGCATGTTTCGCTCATGGCCATAAGATGCATACATAGATGATTTGTCAGTACTGTGCAGGTTGGAGGCGACTATAAAAATAATTATGAGAATGAGACATCATTTTAAAACAGACATAAGATTTTTCTTAAAGAAGTTATTCCACTCATTGCATTCATGTTACTTTATATCAATTAGATATGCCATGAATTTACTATCATGCAGCCTAATTGTTGGAGTAAATTTCTTAAAATAAAAAGGTCTGCAGAGCTGCTTTTTGAAGGCCCATTTACATGCAAAAATAATCCTTCAAATGACTGAAAGAGTGAAAGATTTTGCGATCTATTTTCATAAAGTGTTAATGACCCATTAATGGCCATTAACACTTTATCATCCTTATTTTAATGTAAAAGGAAATGTTTGAAGAGTCCAGCGTGTGATTACTCACATGCCCAGCTGTGCAAACAGCTGCATTGTTCTCTTCACAACTGTCAGTAGATTACAATGTTATCTGCCGACTCCCATGCAGAGATACTTTGTCTCTCACTAGCTAAACGATGTATTTGAGTTCAGCTTAAAATCATCGTTCACGTGAAATCTGCATGATGCCTGCGCTTACATGTAACGATTATCACTCATTTTCAGACGTGTGAACAAATTTTGAGCAATGATCGTTACGTGTAAATGGGCTTTTAGCCATGCTCAGCTACAAACAGGTTATCCATAGACTCTTAATTTAAAGGCATCAGGTCTATGCTGCCTGCACCACAGGCAGCATGAACTCGGGGCAGGTATGCCTATTGCAACATGTATGTTTTATTCAGAAACACTGCTTTGTTTCAGATAAAAACATACTTTGACATTTGACTTGCGAATGGAGCTTTGAGTCACGGAGGTGGGCCACATGGGCCTGTCCCTACCTGCAGTATGTTGAGTGACAGCTCTTCCCCCTTTTGTGTTTAGGGAGAGATCTGTCCGTTTACATTATCTGAGTGGCGTCAGGCCAGTGTGGCCCACTGCCCCGACTCAGAGCTCAGCTCCCAAGTCAAACTGCAAAGTTTGTTTGTTTTTTAAATGGTGCAATGTTTCAAAATAAAACAACCACAGGGGCGACAGGCAACTCTGTTCCAGGATCATGCTGCCCGTAGTTCTGAACAGCATGCATCTGATGATAGAATCCCTTTAAAGAAGCTGTTGCATGAAGACAATTCCTGTTTATGTGCCTCATTAGAGGCATATTATTAGGGCCCAAATATGGCACATAGACATCGTGGTGAATATGTAATACATTTTCTTTGCAGCAAAATCATCTATCTTTTGAAAGAGGCTTTCTCTATTAGGATAACCCCTTTAAGTGATGTGTTGAGATCCTAAATGGTTTGACCCTCACCAGTTATACTTTTATCAGAAATCAGATTATGCTATAGATCAGACATGTCAAACGCAAGGCTTTCAGGCCGTATCCAGCCCACCTCCTCGTTTTATGTGGCACACCAGCCATGTAGCAACCAAACAGGCATTTCACTCACCTAGCTGCAGCTGACGTCCAGTGGCGGCAGGGCAGAGTCTGTGGCTGCTGACTCCACCTCCACAGTGTCTGTGTGCGCTGTCCTGTATGCAGTGCTGATGCCGAGGGGGGAGGTTAGTAGTCACACACTCAGAAGTGACTGCTGCCGCTGGACCGGAGCTCTAGGCTGAGTGAGTGGAATGCCTGTAGACTAGGCCAGAGACCAATAAGATGGTTGCTATTATTACTAGGGTCACTATGGGGGTCACTATCACTACTGGGGCTACTATGAGGGGTCACTAGCTTTACTGGAGCCTCTATGGTGGACCCTATTGCTACTGGGGCCACTAAGGGGGTTTCACTTATTACTGGAGCCAGTAGGACAGGGTTCACTATTATTACTGGGATCACTATTATTACTAGGGTCACTCTGGTGGTCACTGTTATTACTGGGGTAACTATGGGGGTCACTATTACTACTGGAGCCATTATAGTGGACCCTATTGCTACTGGGGCCACAAAGGGGGTTTCCCTTATTACTGGGGCCAGTAGGGGGGGTCACTATTATTACTAGGGTCACTATGGTGGTCACTGTTATTACTGGGGCCACTATGGAGGTCATTATCACTACTGGAGCCATTATGGTGGACCTCTAACTACTGGTGTCACTATTATTACTGCGGCCAACAATGGGGGTCACTATTACTATACATATTTACAATTACAATCAGCCCTTTGAGAGCAACTATAGGGCTGATGTGGCCCTTAGTGAAAATGAATTTGACACTACTTCCATAGATGTAAGTGGTGGGAAGCCACTTTAAGGTCTGATCTGTAATGCACATGTTCTACTTTTATAAGACAACATTCTGTATTCAGACATTGCTTTGTCTCACAGCTAAATACTGCCAACACGTCTCCCATGCCCCCTTTAAAAAGTGTCTTAAATTAGCAAATTTCTCAGGTCTTTAAAAATGCTGTTTTGAGGACTTTGCAATGCCTACTTAGGAAGCCGATCTGTCACCTGTATATGTGGTCCTAGGAAGCATATTACAGTCTATTCTTCTATGAATGGGATCAAGGAAAGAATAGAGCAAACTCATAGTTATGAGTTCTTTCTATTGAGGACACTCCTGTCACTCTAAGGCCTCGGTCAGACGGGCGTTTTTTCGTGCGATTTTATAAAACCATTGCTTTGCAATGGTATCGGACACATGAGCGCTTTTTATGCGCTCGTCCGATAAATTATAGAACAGAAATCGCAGATCGCACCTATCAGCGCAGCGCCGACCCCATTGAGAACATATAGTAGACAAATCATTCTCCTCTGCCACAGCTGTAACAGCTGTGGCAGAGAAGAATGATGTTTGCCCATTGAATTCAATGGAGCCAGCAATACAGCCGCCTCCATTGAAAGCAATGGGCTGCCAGCGATCGCACGATGAATTTTCGGGAAGGGCTTAAAAATATAAGCCCTTCCCTGAAATTCATCCAGAAATGTGTAAAAACAAACAAAAAAAAATATATACTCACCTTGTCCCGGCAGACGGAGTTCAGCCGCGGCCGGCCGACAGTTCTCCTGAACTGCTCTGAGTAGTATTCAGCAGCCGGGGATTTAAAATCCCTGCCTGCTGAATGAGCTCCCTCTGATTGGTCACAGCCTCACCAATCAGAGGCAGCTCTCACTTACCCATTCATGAATCTGATTGGCTCAGCGCAGGGACCAATCAGGGGCAGCTCTCAGCTGAATGACAGCTGAGAGCTGCCCCTGATTGGTCCCTGCGCTGAGCCAATCAGAGGCAGCACTCACTCACCCATTCATGAATTCATGAATGGGTAAGTGAGAGCTGCCTCTGATTGGTGAGGATGTGACCAATCAGAGGCAGCTCATTCAGCAGGCGGGGATTTTAAATCCCCGGCTGCTGAATACTACTCACAGCAGTTCAGGAGAACTGCCGGCCGGCCGCGGCTGAACTCCGTCTGCCGGGACTAGGTGAGTATATATATATTTTTTTTGTTTTTACACATTTCTGGATGAATTTCAGAGAAGGGCTTATATTTTTAAGCCCTTCCCGAACATTCATCGTGAGATCGCCGGCAGCCCATTGCTTTCAATGGAGCCGGCTGTATTGCCGGCTCCATTGAATTCAATGCGCTGTACAGCTCCGGCCCGTTTCTAATGAAATGCGGCTAGAAGCAGTTTTTTGGGGCGATTTTTCGGCCCCGGTCAGCGATTTGCGGATGCGCATCTGTCATGCGATCCGCAAATCGCGGGAAAAAACGCCCGTGTGACTAAGGCCTCAGAGATAATAATGGGCTGCCATATGTCAGTTTATACATATTAGCTTGTCAATGTGTTTGGACTACTATGGGGTGCAAACCTGTCCCACAATACGTTGTCTTACCATAGAATAGCATGTTCTGGTAACAGATCCACTTTCATTTACAACACATGGATAATTCGGACTCTGAGTCTAGCTCTTTTTCCGAAATTCCACTTAACATAAGCTTCTACAGCTATTAGAATCAGAACCAACTATACTTTATCTTTCAAAGACCCCAGAACGCCTTTTTTCCACAACTTCCCCATTTACAAACTCTCATTCAGCCCTTTTTTATGCTTTCTTATCATTATATAAATGTATGTTGTAAGTTATGCAGTTTAGCATAATAGTAAGATTCCTATGTACCCTGAATGGCCACTTTATTACTGACACCTGTTCTTAAATGTTTGGAGGTTGTCTGTATAAAAATTAGACATCTGACCCCAGACTACAGCAAGTGAGTAAGTGGATCAGTTTCAGTGTGAATCCACATTAGAAAATCAAGCGATCTGGGTGACTTCAAACTAGACATCATCATCAGATTTCAAAAAACTGCCAACCTTGTGGGCTGTTCTCGAACAACGGTGTCAAGAGTATACTGAAAGTGGTGTGATCTTGCAAAAGGGGATATTGTGCTTATAACCAACTCATGGAATAAAGGGGTCAGTAATGGATGTCTTAAGATGTTCTGATGTAGAGGCGGTGCACGGTCAAGCAAAATGTAGACAAATACAATGCTGGAGCTCCAAGTAACTTGTCCAAATGCACAACCTGTCATTACTTAGCATAGATGGGAAATAATAGCAGACAATCAGTTTAAATGACAATCGAATAGGCTATATCAACAAATGACCAATTAGAGTGCCATTGCAGAAAGGGAAGACTCCAAGTGGTCAAACAACTGCAAATATTTGATCATTGAGCAGTGGAAAACCATTGCATGGTAAAAGTAGTCCAGTATTATGTTACACCATGGGGATGGGTGGGTCAGATTCTGGTGCAACATGGTGTGTGGAGAATGTTTTCTTGACACATTCTGGGTCCAATATTCCTGGGGAACAATTTCAACACCTAGTGGAATCTACACCACAATGAATTGCAGCGCTTCTGAAGGCCAAAGTAAGGCCAGTGTGCTACTAGATGGGTGTCTCGAATAAAGTGGCCATTTAGTGTAGATCAGATGTTACCAAGCTATCTGTATATCAGAATGATATTCTGTAACACAGTGTTTCCCAACTCCAGTCCTCAAGGCACCCCAACAGGTCATATTTTCAGGATTTCTTCAGTATTGCACTGGTGTTCTTACTATAGGATATCCTGAAAACATGACCTGTTGGGGTACCTTGAGAACTGGAGTTGGAAATTACTACTGCAACATTAATGGTGTCTGTGCTGTTTGTTTTTTTTCCAAGGAATTGTCTATGGAGTCTGGAATTGATCCTGGTCAGGAATATTATGGACAAGACTATTACAGCTATGAGCATGGGTATGTACTTACAGGACATTTTGATTGGAATTACAATGGATGCCATAACATGATTGGTATGTTGAGCCTTAAGCAGACTTGTACAGTTAATATATGCAATTGGTTTATATAAAATTAAGTAACTTATCTTACAGATGTAGGGTTTGCAGCTTGTCTTCGTGACCAGAGCTGCAATGAAATTTCGGCTAGTTGTAAGTAGGAGGGGTCATCAACTTTAGTTCAGCTTCTATATAGCAGTAAAAAAATCAGACCTCATACACGTTACCAAATTTTGGGTCTATTGATTTCAATAGGGGCATGAATAATGCCCGATTCTCATATAGGGGCATATGCAAGCTAGTTTTTTCCTACATCACATTACAGTATGGTGTCCGGTGTAAAACTCTCCCAAAACTGCAAATCAGCAGAGCAGCTTTCTGCAGACACAGAACAGGCAGGCGTTGAGATTTCAGCACTGAGGCCTGCAGAGTTTTCAGTTCAATGTAAGTTAGTTTTTTGTAGATCAATTATATATGTAAACTGTAAAATAGCTTTTGGGAGGAACTGGATCTTCTTGTGGATAGCTATCCAATGTAGAAAGCCTTAGAAGCAATGCCCCTGGGAAAAACTATGCAAATTAGTTCACCTTTAGAAGGAAGGAAACAAACATCCCAGTGGCACCTATAAGTGTGGTAGCTACTTTGCAAGTCAATTAAATTATCAGATGCTGGTTATTCTTATTAAGACCAGAACCAGAATTAACCTTCAGTTTGAAGACTACTGAAATATATTTTACAGGATGTCCTAATTTTATATATTCTGTAGACAGATGCAGTACAGTGTAATCTATCATTGTCATTACAGTTTACTCTCATTATTCAGGTAACTACATTTAACTAGTTGCAATAAAGTCTACTACACTTACATAAGTTTTAATGTCTAGTTTGTTCAATCTATTCCTTTAAATGTAAATACTGGCTTAATGGGATGTTATTTGCCAGGTATGAATTGCCACAATATGGAAGTCGACGCAGGTTACTATCACCATCTGGCATGTATGAAGAATATGGAGAAGTTGTTGCTGAGAATGATGGAGGCTACTATTACAGTCCACATGGACCTGCAGTAGAGGGAGACGTAAGTGTGCATATCCTTAGTGTACTACCAAGCTGATCTTCACTCTAAGGGCTCTTTCCCACGAGCGCATATACCGCGACTGCATTTTTATGTTTTCACGCCTACTCCGTATAAGTGCCTCAATGGGCTTTTTTCTGCGATCACGGCCAGCGTTTTCTTGTCCATTCACACGACCGCAAGCATTACCGAAAATGCTCATTTTTTGTGAAAAAATGTGCTCCACCCCGGAAAACCTTCGCTCTGCCAAAATCCTCAGGATGCCTCCCAGTGCCTATGTAGAGGCACCTGTAAGTTTTTCGGAGCGTTGGGCACTGCATAAATGCCTCCCCCTCCCTTCTCTTTCTCTGCTCCCATAGGAGTCTATAGGACCCACCGGCATATATTTGCCAAAACATAGTTCCAGAACTATGCTTTGGCTAAGTGTATATGCCCTGTCCGCATATATGTTCTTTTTTTCGGCCTGCCGGCGTAATTACGCATCGTATATTTGCCCGTGTGAATGGCTGCATTGGAAATCAATGCTTCACATGGGTACCATATATGCACCCGGGTGTGAAAATGCGCCGTATATGCGCTCGTGAGAATAAAGCCTTAGGCAGTATTTACACGAGTGAGTGTAATATCCGTCCAAGAAACCGATCCAAACCGGTCCAAAATGGGCAATGCACTAACATTATAACAGTAAGCCTGGGGTCCCACACAGCGAATCCCAGCGGAAATCTCGCAGCTTGACCGCAGCGAAAAACCACGATATTTCTGCGGGGAGAAGTGCTACTTCAAAATCCGCGGCACTTAGCCACGGGTTTTGAAGCGGCCCGGCCGCTCACTCTTCCGCTGCGGCCGGCGCTCACATAGAGGAGAGAGCGGCCACAGTGGTGGAAGAAAAAGAATGAGCATGCTGCGTCCGGCTAATCCGCGCCGCAGTGCCGGCTTCTGCCGGCTTTGCCGTGGCGGATTTGCCGTTCCGTGTGGACGAGAAATCTAGTCCACGTGGCTGGCTAATCCCGGGATTAGCGGCTGCAGGCGGATCTGCCGCGGCGAAATTCCGCACGGAATTTCTGCAGCAAATCAGCCCCGTGTGAACCCAGCCTTATACTACTGTTTTAACTATAAAAACTCTGGTGCTTCAGAGTTGCTATAAACTACACAAGTCATAAAATGGAACTAGCGAAAATTGCTAAATATGTTCAAATAGAATTTAACATTGAATTAATATTTTGTCTTCTAATTTTATAAATATTTTATGCTTTAAGGTTTACTTAAATAATGTAAATGTATGATACGCACATGCATAATGTCTATTTTTGTATGTCCATAAAGTAAAGCTAAAGTAAATTCCTACAAATTAAAACTGAAGAACCCATTCAAGAAGTGAAATAGCAGAATTTGATATTTAACTATGTGTTAATTGCAATTAATGTTCCATAATTTCAGGTAAGAATGCGCGGCAGACCTCCTTCGAGGAGAGGTAGAGGTCAGGGCCCAGGGAGAGGAAGTTTGACAGGCAGGCCTGGGCCACCTAGAGGTAGTATGCAAGTAGTCAGAACCAGTCAAGGAAAGAAAAAAATGAAAGCAGTCATGCAGCTAAGTCGAGTGGCAGTCAGTGCTCATAAAGGTACTGAGACTGCAGAAAGTACTCATCGTTCTCCTTGGAAAAAAGCTAGAATATTCCCAATGATCCTCCAGAAAGTAAAAGGTAGCGCAAAAGACTCCACATATGCCAAGTTGGCCACTGGGCGTCAAGTAGGTGATGATAGTGTAGTTATTAAAGGAAGTTATTTTCAAAAATCAACTGATTCGGTGTCAAGAAAACTTGATCGAGCCATGCAGCGCATTACCATAGCCAGAAGGCTTCATCCTCGTCGAAAGTCAGTAGTTTCATCAACCAAAACTTCCACTGTTGGAAGTGAAAAAGAGGAGGATGAGGACGATTCGGATGTTAGTGAATCTGAAAGGGATGAGAGTAAATCTGGTGTTTCAATCAGCGTAACAGCAGACAGTGGATCTGAAGAAAGCGGAGATTCAGAAGAAGATGAAGACAAATCATCATCAAAACCATCAGATGAAACATCTCGAAGAAGCAGTACATCTCAGGCAGATAAAGATTATTTGAAGGTGACCTTGGATCAAGATGAAGCAAATGAAAGCACTGTAGATTCTGATGAAGAGAGAGATGAAACATTAGAGTCAGAAGAAGAGGCACAATCAATTTCTAAATCAGTAGACAGTAAGCAGGAAGAGTCCGAAGAGGAGGGCTCTGAAGAGGAAGGTGAGGAATCCAGTTCCCGTGGTGAATTTTCAGGTTCTGAAGCAGAATCTAAAAGATCTATAAGAAGTTCTGACAGGAAATCAGAAGAAGTAAGTGAAGAATCAGAAGAAGGAAGTGGAAAAGAGGGTTCAAAGTCGAGTTACAGGTCCAAGAAATCGATAGCTGATAGTGAAATACAAAGCACTATTGAAGAAGGCTCTGAAGAGGAGGAGTCAGAAGAGGAGGAGGAAAAGGATTATGGCAGTAAATCAAGTGCTGCTGACAGTGAAGAGGATGCAGATGATGTAAGTGAAGTATCTGGATCAAAAAGTGAAAAAAGCTATAGTAGGAGCAGTCATCAAACTGATGTACAGAGTACAGCAGAAAGTGAGGAAGATGATGAAAATGATGATATCAGCCATGGAAATTCATCCATTGGTGAGCAAAGTCATACCACTGCAGACAGTCAAGAGGAAGATGATGTTTCTCAAGCTTCTCAGGATTCAGAAATCCAAAACTCAAGTAAAAAAGCATCTTCTGATCAGTCAGATGCACAAGATACTGGGCATGGATCCGATTATGAAATTTCTGATTCTGAAGCTGCTGGGGACTCCACGTCCTTTTGAAAGTGGACAGTACCGTAGGTAGAAATGACGAGTGCATTTGGTTGCAGTGCATTTGTGTGATTCTATTTTAAGAAAAAACTTCTAAGCATGTGCTACTTATAACTTTTTTGTGTGGTCTGTTCAATTTTCTTAGCTATTATCTATATCTCTCTGCAGTATTTTAAGTTAAGTCTTTGGATAATGCCAAAACTAAGTTTTATGGTACTAGTTACCTCTTTCTCCAGCTATATTTTATTTATGTCTTCCTTGACAGCTCTTGGATTATAAACTCCACTCTGCAGCTGTATAGTTTGTGTCACTTTCTTTAGCTCAGTGCAGTAACTTGGTTAGAGATGATTTTATAGTCAGTTAATTGAATGGAATGGAAGAGTACTATATTCTTTTTTTTTACAATAAATTTTTTATTAGGATTGTACAATAAAATATAGAGATAACATCATCCATTGTCAAATAAGATGGAAAGCTTGCGTACCAATACTAGCAATCAAAAGTATGTTGTTATACGGTAGTAATTGAAGGACAAGAAAGAAGATCAGAATTATAATTGCAGAATTAGGAAAAGTTATTAGTGCCCAAAACTGTACAATTAGTCATGGAAATAGTTAAGCTATGGATTCCACATCAGATAGAAAAGTTTCAAATTGTTTTTTCACAAGGTTCTCATAGACAGCCTATTGAGAGATCAAGGTAACTAGAGAAGATAACAGAGGAGATGTGGGAGATCCTAGCCAGGAGGAGCTTGACCGAAAGAAGGATATGTCCAATAAGCTTTTTACAGGAGGGGCAATTTTCTATGTAAAGCAAGAGCAATGCAGTTGAAAGTTTCATTGGAACTCTTTATCCTATTATTTTTTTTGTATCAGGAGAAGAACCTTTTTTCAGAAAGCGAGAAGTAGGGGACATCCCCAAAAAAGATGGGCCAATATGGTCACATTTCCTTCAACATAAGTTACATGACCCAGGGAAAAGTCTCACCATCTTCCCTTTGTGCCTCCTTATTGGTGGTCCATTATAAACTCATCGCTATCCTGGAGTGAGTTTATAATGAACCACCAATGAGGAGGCACATAGTGATGATTTATTGGCCCAGACTAAAGCCTCAGTCTATTGTTCCCACAAAAAGGCTTTACAGAAATCTGTCTCCCAATTCAAAAGGTGCGCTACTCCATAAATGTTTTGCATATATGTGAGAGACTTTGACTGTGCATGAGATATAACATCTAGTAACAATGGAGGAAACAAAACATGATATAAGGGACAATTTCTAAGGAAAGAACAGATTTGACAGTATTTAAAGATGTCACTGTTAGGTATACCAAACTCTGTTTTAAAAAGAGAAAGAATTTGATTATTAGTCAAAATATATGATATATTCTGATATACCTTCCCAGGACAACTGCTTCATATGTAGATTAGAATAAGATATTCCCACACCTCTAAAGGTGTTGTATCTATGCGTTCTTGGATGAGCTGCCAAGATTCTGAATACAATATTTTCATGTTTTTATTGGGCCTTTATGTTGGAGAAACAGGACAAAAACTGAAAGCAGGGATGAGATCTCATCACCACACAATTAAAGAAAGACAGACAGAATTACCTGTGGCTGAACATTTCTCTAGTCACGGACACAACATAGAACATATGCACGTTATCATATTAAAAGGCAATTTCAAATCTCTACATCACAGGAGAATTTGGGGGTACAAATTTATTACCACCTTTGACTCTCTCAAGACCGGAATGAATATTGGAGGGGGCTATCTACACCAGTGAGAACAATCACACTATATTGAAGCGAATATGGTAGGATAATTTAAATCCAAACATTTTTTATTTATGATAGAAACTAGTAATAAGGATGAGAGAGAGCTGCCTGCTAGAGATGAGCGAGCATACTCGTCCGAGCTTGATGCTCGTTCGAGTATTAGGGTGCTCGAGATGCTCGTTACTCGAGACGAGCACCACGCGATACTCGTCTCGATTAAACGAGCACTGACCATTGAATTCAATGGAGCCGGCAATACAGCCGACTCCATTGAAAGCAATGGGCTGCCTGCGTACGCGGGATGAATTGTCGGGAAGGACTTAAATATATAAGCCCTTCCCTGCAATTCATCTAGAAATGTGTAAAAATAAAAAATATATATATACTTACCTTGTCCCGGCAGAACGATGTTAGCCCATTGAATTCAATGGAGCCGCAATACAGCCGACTCCATTGAAAGCAATGGGCTGCCGGCGATCGCGGGATGAATTGTCGGGAAAGGGTTAAATATATAAGCCCTTCCCTGCAATTCATCCAGAAATGTGTAAAAATAAAAAATATATATATACTCACCTGGTGCCGGCAGACGGAGTTCAGCGCGGCAGGCTGCAGTTCTCCTGAACTGCTCTGAACAGCTGTTAGTAGTATTCAGCAGCCGGGGATTTAAAAACCCCGCCTGCTGAATAAGATGCCTCTGATTGGTCACAGCCTGACCAATCAGAGGCCAGCCCTCACCTCATCCCGCGATCGCCGGCAGCCCATTGCTTTCAATGGAGTCGGCTGTATTGACGGCTCTATTGAATTCAATGGGCTAACATCGTTCTTCTCTGCCACAGCTGTTACAGCTGTGGAAGAGGAGAACGATCGTTATGCTGACAGTGCAGGGGGGGGGGGTCTCACTCTTGCCGCTATTGTGGCTTAATAGTGGGACCTGGGAACTTGAGATACAGCCCAAAATGTAGCTCCTCGCCTGCCCTATTCGTTTCTGTGTCGTTTCCATCACTTTCTTGTGTTTTGCAGATTTTCACAAATGAAAACCTTAGCGAGCATCGGCGATATACAAAAATGCTCGAGTCACCCATTGACTTCAATGGGGTTCGTTACTCGAAACGAACTCTCGAGCATCACTGAAAGTTCGACTCGAGTAACGAGCACCCGAGCATTTTGGTGCTCGCTCATCTCTACTGCCTGCACTAAAATGACATTTCATACATGGCCAGCTAGAGCCTGTATAGTGGAACCCTTAAGAGTGTAATTGGTTTAAAATTGTAGAACAGTAGTATTTAAATAAATTGGACACTCTTAGGCCTCCGTATTTTCGATGAAGATAAATAATTAAGGCAGCAACACATGTTTTTGTGGTTCCAGATAAAATCTAGTATGTGTTTCTGAAGTTTAACTAATAATATCTGAGAGATAGGAATTACTAAAGTATGGAAAAAGTAAAGAATCATTGGAAATCATTTCCATTTTGTATAAAACATTTGTCCAACTCAAGAAAGTTCAGTTTTGGACAATCAATCAAGTTCATCTTGAAGAGATAAGAGGGAAATAATTAACCTCTGCTGATTTGGATAATGGAAAACATAGTTAGATTCCAAGATAAGGGATAGTTTATGCTGCCACTGGAATGGGAATTATTCTTAAACAGTTTCTTTGTATTAATTGCAGTCAGAAAACATTTAGCAAATAGATTACGGAACAGTAGGATCACGCAGGACCCAAACAGAACAGGGAGGCAGCATTAGAGATACAGTCAATGAAACCTGTTAGTTATAATTTCAATATAGCAAAGTGATAGTATCTACTAAAGGCAGCAGTAAATTCAATAATGCTAGCGAGGTGAAGTGGGATTAAAACTGGGGAAGTGTGTGTCAGCATATGTAACACTTGGGGGAAGAGGAGTGGGATAGGGAGGTATAGGGGAGTAACAAAGAGCAAGTAGTTTTGCTTTCTATCTAGGCAGAGATGAGTGGTAGATAAATGCTACTTAGGTATTGCTTGGAACACTGATGTGTTGGTGGAGTAGGTTAAAACCATGGTGACCATAGAGATGTAAATTCATCTCTTGTGCCCATTTCCCAAGCTACAACTTTTTCAAAACAGAAGATTTGTGTTATCCTATCCCTCCATTTAGGTATTGAGAGGGACTCTTTTGTCCTTCCAGAAGAGGGGAATGAGGAGTTTAGCTGCTGAGATTAAGATTTTTATTCAAAGGCTTAAACTGATTTGAGGGTTTCCAGATCAGAATCTGCTCAGGTGGGAAGGAAAAGGAAGTGCCACAGATTTTGTTAATAAGGTTGGTGATTGTTTGCCAATATAGTTTGATTCTGGGGCAATGGCACCAGATGTGTAGAAAGGTTCCTTTCTGTGCCTCACATCTCCAGCACTCGTCATAGATCTTAGTGTTCACCTTCAACAGGGCTGCTGGTGTCCTGTACCATCTGGTCAGGATTTTGTAGGAGTTCTCCTGAATATGAATGCATCCAGAGAAACCATGGGAGTTTTTTAATTCCTTAAGGGTTTTATCTTTGTTGAGGCAAATGCCTAGGTCTCTTTTTTCTATTCCCTAAGAAACCAAGGTATATCCGGGTAGGACTATAAGAGTAGACCTTTATAAAGGTGTGCAGAAGGGGAGAGCAAGGTATGTCTCGAACAAGAGGGGGTCCCTAAGCTTACTAAAGCTGCAGCTCCAGAACCTCTTCAAGGAGTGATAGAGGTCTGCCCTGCTCAGGAAATCTAATGAGAGATGGGTGAATAGGGTGTCTATCTGGGTCGGATTTACTAACGCAGGACATTTAATAATATCATATATAGAAATGTCTTTAAGTTTGTCCCAAATACCTCTCATGCAAAGGGGTCTATTCGTTTGGATGGCTGGTATCAGGGAGGCAGGGGTCATTGGGGGGGGAGTGACTTTTTGTCTGCTGTCTCCTGCCATAATGACCTGAGCACCTTGATTGTACCTTTCGTAATAGGGCTAAGTGTCGTGGACTTGCTCAAGGGAGGTCCGTCCGCCCATAGTAGGATTTGGTTATCCTTTTTCAACATAGCCCTCTCCATTTCAAAAGTTAATGGAGTTGAGTTTGCATCTACCCAAATTCACCTAGCTATGTGGATCGCTTTGCAATGTAAATGTAGATTTGGCAGGTCGGCACCTCCCTGGGATCTTTTCTGGACTAGGTAAGAGAATGCTAGGCATGGCTTGTGTCTGTCCCTCTGTCCTCTAAATAGCTGATGTATCTGGGAAAAAAAGAAGCCAGGCACTTATATTAGCATTGTATGTAGGACATAAATATTGTACGGAAGGATATAGGTGGAGATTAGATTCTTCCTATACAACCATGAGATAAGTGGAACTTTAAATTGTTGGAGCTGATTCTCAAATTTTTTGATAAGTGGAATATAATTAGCATCATACAAGTGGGTGGGGTTTGCAGTCAGCGAAATTCCTAGGTACATGAGGTGCGCCACCTGAAGGCATATTGTTTTTGCAGGGTGAAGGTATCGTGGGCCGGGGCTGAGATGTTGAGAGCTTCAGATTTGTCGAAGCTGATCTTAAAATTAGAGAGCTTGCTAAAGAGATCAAAGATCCCCATGAGCGCCGAGAAAGCACTTTTTGGGTTGGTGGTAAGAACGTGAAGGTCATCAGCAAAAGTTGCTGTAGTGTGCATAGTACTGCCTATTCTCAGATATTCTATATTTGGCATTTGTCTAATCCCCTGGAGCAATGTCTTCATCACTAGGATAAAAAGCGTAGGCGAAAAATGGGCAGTCTTGTCTAGTGCCGTTCCTTATGCAAAGGGATTTTGACAGTGTACCGATGACCTGTATTCTAGCTGAGGGGTCTGATTAAAGGGAGAGAATGGCCCTAATAAAATGGGCTGCGAAGCCGAATTTCGCCAGATTTTAGAATTGTTACAATTGTAGCTTTGAGCATTTAATCCTAAAGGTGGCCACGAAGAATAGCACAATTAAATATCTTAAAGAGATCAGGAGACAAGATAAGTTCAAAAAGCTGGTAATATTCATTAGCAAAGCCATCTGAATGAGGAGATTTTTGAAATTTGAGGGATTTAATCACCCCAGAGACCTCTAATGGGAGGATAGAAGAGTAAGACTATCCAATTGTGATGAGGACAGTGACAAGAGATCAATTTTTCTACAAAGTACTGAATTAAGGGGCTATTAGGTTGGAAAGTGGATGTGTCATCTTTAAGGTTATATTGTCTGGAAAAAAAAGTACTGAATTGATCTGCAATAGTGGACGGGTGGAGTATTTTAGCATTAGAACCATCTGGCATCAACAGAATATGGACTCTTCCTTTAGTTTGTTTCAACTTGATTTTACTGGCCATTAGTCTGGTGGGTTTGTTGTCGGAGATATAGAATGTATGATATGCGAGAGTAATTCAGCTCATTATCATAGCCCTCCATTAATACAGACATGAATCTTACCTTAACCTAAGGAGGTCAGTGTGGAAATTATCCGTTGGGGAGTGCTGAAGCTGTTCTTCTAAGGGTGTGAATTGAGTTAAAACATCATTAATTTGAGATTGACTAAGTTTTTATGTTGAGAGCTTAATTTAATCATAACGCCTCTTATGAAAGCTTTGTGCACATTCTAGATAGAAAAGGCGTTCATGTCAGGTATATCATTGTGTTGAAAATACTCAGTTAATGAGTCAGTGATTTTACTTTGTAAAAGGGCAGCTTCATAAGAAATTTCTTTTTGTGCCAAGATGTTATGCTGGGGATAGAGTTATCTATTGTTATATGTAAGGAAATTAGAGACTTATCCAAACACGTGGCTGTTCCTATGTCAGAAGTTTTAACTGAAGATATGGACTTTTAGTCATCTAGTAACAAATCTATCCGAGAGAAAAATGTATCCTGGGAAGAGTAAAACTTAAATTCCCTAGAAGTTGTATTAAGTCATCTAAACATGTCATAGAGAATCCTCCTTGTGAAGCTAAGGAGTAAGTGTAGGAGAAGTTCTGTTGCTTCACCCTGTGTAGTTACTGTATATTGTTTATCTGGAATTATGTTAAAGTCACCACAGACTACAAGTTTTCCTTTTTTGAATTTTGTGAATTCTTTAAAAATGTTACTTAAAAATTGAATCTGAGATGAATTAGGTGCGTAGACATTCAGCTAAGGTTTGTGAGAATTCTCAAATAATCCCGATAAGACAAGGAACCTCCCAACCTGATGCACTATAGATTAAAATCCACATTAAAAGGCTAAAATCAACATTATTACTAAAATCAATTATTACAATAGCTTTATTCATATCAGAACAAGATTGTGATTTGGGAGTATTTTTACAAAATAAGGTGGGGCAACTGGAAGAAGAAAAATGTGTCTCTTGAAAGCAAACAATGTCTGCTCTACTAGATAATGCCTCTTTCCATGCTAAAAACTCCTCTTAAAAATGGAGTTTAGCCCTTTAGTGTTCTAGGATAATATTTTTGTGACATGGCTGTATGTAGAGAAGTGTTTGTTAGAGTGGAGCACTGGTTGGATATACCAAACTGAGAAGGTACATAAAATAGGCAGACATGTGAAGTATAGCAATTTGAGAATAAGCATCAACTACATATTACGTCCATTTCAGGAACTCAGATGGATTCAGAATCAGACAGATCCCAGTGATAGGCGACGCAGACAGAAAAGCAGAACTGCAAAACGGACTCCATACTCATGGACAGACATAAGCCAATGATTGACAAGCACTCAAAACACTTACCTGCATACCTGCACACATAGCCAGATGGATTAACTATAGGATGTACAAGGTATTCGTTTGTATCTTGGAAAAGATACTTAAGCCCACAAGTCCACTTTACGGGTCTTCGTTGTCTTGTGGGTCCCTTCTGTAACAAGACAACTAACCCCAGGAAACCTGCCTGCATGCGGGGTGATTGTCCCTACAGGGTCAACCCCGCGCTGGAACCTAGGGACCTACCTGCATCCTAGATGATGAAGGATCCACAGCAGGACATAGTTCACACTACACGAAAGGCAAACTGAACAGACATGCAGGAACATGACACAGTTCACACTGAACACACTGAAAGCTACACAAACACACAGGAACATAACAGTGTTCACACTGAACATATTTAACTAACAGAGGACAGACCAGCAGCCACAGCAGAGGAGCTGGTATATATGAGTAGCAGACCTGGGGGATTGGCTGGCTGGAGCAATCAACATCCAGCAGCTAAATCAACCCCCACCTGTGGAGCCATGCTGATGGAAACCATATAGTACAACATATCCCAACAGAATTTGCATTTATCTTGGAGCAAATAATAGAACACAAGTAAACAATTAACTTAACAGGGTTATAGAGGAAGAATCTGCAATATATATGAAGGGGGGGGGGGGAGGTTGGGAGGCAGGGAGTTCACCTGAGAGGGAACAAAACCTCTACAAACTGAGATGTAGATTGTGAATACCTCAATGGGAGGATGTTTTCACTGACCAATCCTATGAAGGGTTGCTGGGGCCTTTTAAAGGAGGTCAACTACTGTTGCTCTGGGATATGCAGTTTCCATGTCGCAAATAGCTTGGTTCCATCATCAACTTTAGAAATAGCATGGATAGAACTGTCCTTGTGGATTAGTAGTTTTGTAGGAAAACCCTACTTGTAAAGGATCTTGAATTCCCATAAAATTGTAATGGGAGCAAAAGATCTCCTTGCCTGGATTGTCACTTGCAAGAGGTCTGTAAAAAGACAGATTTCTGCATAGGGTTGTGGTAAATTAATCGCTTTGCTTAAAGTAAACATGAGGGCCTCTTAGATGTGGAAAAAATGTCTTGAGGAGTTTTTTCTGGGAGAGACCTGGGTTTTGGCAATCTATGCACCCTGTTGATGGTTAATTCTTGAGAAGAAACAGAGAGCAGAAGTAGCTTTGTAAATTGCAATAAGTATGTTTCAAGGTCTGCCAGGACAGCTGAATCAGGTAAACCATGATGTATTGAAGAAAGTTTAATGGCAATGCATTTCTGAGTTATACTGGCTCCTTTCTCAAGCCCAATGCATTGTGGTCTCAATATTTCTTTCAGTTTTCCCTTCAGCAGCTACAAGCTCTCTTTCTCTGTGGCTCCCCTGGATTTATCTTTAGAACGCCTGCCTGCTGGTGCTTGCCTTGGAGTTCTTCTATCTATTGTGTGCCTAGCATCTCCCACCACGGTGAAAGACGCAGGTGGAAAAGAAGTCTGTGAGGCACTTGAATTACACTTTTGAAGCATGCTGGTGGATTATGCTGCTCATACAGTGATCACAGAGAGTGGGAGTCAGGCTAAGTACCCCTTGGGGGAGCTGGGGGTAGTAACTCGGAGACCTAGACGGAGCTCAGCAAAAAGCATCCATCTTGGTCCACTATCAGGCCAAATCCCCCAAGAGCACTATATTCTTTATTAAAGAGTGCAGATAAAAGCTGTTGGAGACTGTGTCACTAGTGCTGATTTGTAGGTAGGGCATGAACAAGCTACTCTGCTTGTATCTAGATATTTAGATAAATCTCTAGTATAGTCAACTGAATCCTTGCCCTAGTAAAGAAAACCCTAACTATGCCTTTAATATGTTTGTGCACTCTTTAGATATGTTTTTTTTCCCCTGAAAATTAAGAGTTTATCTTGTTATATAAATTTAAAGCCAAGAATGCCAACAATACTACTGAGAAACATCTCAAAGGCATCTGTGAAGAACATGCATGTATGAACAAAAATATATTGTGTATGGAAATAGGAACATATGAGCAATACAGATATAATGCAGTATGTTAAGTATATCATACAGTCCAAGCATTATAAATATCACAGGAGTCCAGCTGTATATCTGATATGAACCAGTCATGGTACATCCGTAAGTTGCTTCCAGAAAGACTGAGATGGCTAAGTAATCTGAAGAGAAAAAGTAGTTGAGCAGCTTGGAGTCTAGATCATCTTTTTATACAACATGTTACATTCTCACATTTAACAACATGATTTAGTTGTATTATGATGCATTAATCTATAGAACTGGCCCATGATGACTTCGTAAGCCCTTTTTCATTTTATATGTCGGTTAAGCACATGTAAATTGGGTGGAAGATAGCAACATTTGATTGTATTCTGTTATACTCTTCATTTCCTTCCTTATCTGTTCTTTTCCACTACCTAACTAAACAGTTCATTGCTCCAAAGCACTGTTTCAGCTTCTCTAATCTACTTATTTTCCACATCATTGAAGATTCGGAGCATTCGCTTCTAACCTGTAAACTGCATGAATCTGATGGAAGCCTTGCTTGCTTTGACCCTATACTTTGGAAGGCATGAGTTGTTAGAGCGTGACACCCATTTCTGTTCAGCTTGTATTCTGTGTGCAGTGGAGGATGCTACTCTTCAGAACTTAGACGTTTTTTTATTACTTCACTTTCCTTTATTTAATGTATATGAATATATATATTTTTTTGCAAGTAAGCAATATGGTCATGTGGAATAAATATTTTACAAATTCTGCAGAATGCTGTCAAAAGCTTTACTCACTATCTATAAAACCAGCAGTTAAATCCACCAAAACCAAACCTAAATACTATTAAAGGCAAACAACAAAACAAATGATCATTTTGAAAATTTGCATTACCACAATTAAATATGGTTGAAAGTAGTGAGGGTTCCTATTTAATAACTGAACTCAGAGAACTTGGAAATGATAAAGAATGCATCATACACTAAGGGAGTATCATAGAATATTTTATCACTTCATTGTTCTGTCCAATCAATAAGCTTTTTTGCTAGAAAATAAAATATTAACTTAAAGGGGTTGTACCACAAACATATTGCTTAGGTCTCAGGCACATATTTGGGGCAGCACTCTGTCCGTGTTAACCCTTTGCAATCCAATTTTGGCTTCAGCATTTCCTAGGGGGCTTTCTCTTTCTACCATTATAAAATGGCGCCATCTGCCGGCTAGAGCCAGTACTGCAGTATGTGACATGCCAAGGAGGCCCCCGACAACAGAGCGGCCAATAATCTACAGTAAGAATATCCTGCCGAACGTCTTCCGACATCAGAGCTGTACAGCCTTCAATTGGAATGTCTTTGGACGTCAGACAGTGGATTGGAAAGGGTTAATTCACAGGCAGCACAGGACCCCATTGTAGCCTATGAGGCTATGCAGATTGATGTCTTTTCATGTGGACTGATGGTCCACATGAAAGAACTCATCACATTCCCCTTTGCTGTCTGTATCACGGATGGGATATCTATGTACTCTGATCTTGTAAATCGGGCAACACAGGGACAGGTATCCATGCGCTGTCCAATTTGAGTGGCGCCCAAGGAGCTTGGGTTCAGCTTGCATACACAATAAGTGTATACCTGGCTTTATCGGTTCATCCGGCCCATAATTATGGTGCTATTCTCACATTAGTCCTGCAATATCTGGGGATAGAAACATTGTTTTTCATAAGTGTAAATACAAAAATGTTCTTAATAATGGGACAGATTTAATTACTGCTATAAACAATATTTTTTTGTAGGACAACCCCTTTAAATGCTATTTTTAAAACCTCTATATATAACAACCAAGATAAGAACCCGGAAATTAATTTTTCCAATATGTTTTAACAAACTGTTATTAGATTTCAAAATATTGAATATTATATGACATTTCTTGATTCTTTGTTTGCTCCACTTCATAAAATTTACAATCTGAGTTCTACATCTTTTTGATTGTGTAGGGACAACAGGAGAATATATTAAAATTCCTCATTAATTAAATACTAAACCACTATAAACTATACTAAGTGTAAATTACAATCTTGAACTTATCAGTGTAATAATTCTAATTAAAACTCATTTATATACAAGAAAAAATAGTAAAAAGGAAAGGATGAATGCTTTTGTGTTCATCAGATTATTTCATCTACTGTTAACCAGTAAGATTCATTGTTAATGATGAGCCTGGGAAGTTTAGATAAAGCTCTTGGTTTTTCCATGCGAAATTATGTAAATAGCAGGAAATTAATAATTATAATTACATATATTGCAGAGGCTAAACTGATTGCATCTGATTTAATAATGATACATTTTATACAACTCATCAGCAATCAACTTCTGTGCTCAATGAAGAGAATGAAGTTGTGGGTAATTTAATGTGATATTTTCACTGTCAACTTTTCTCTTATTATTATCCTTGAACTCAAACTTTTCCTTCCTTTCGGTAATGTGGAAATCATACTTGTATGTTTAAGGGGTTGTCTCAGCATAGACATGGGTGGTTATATAACACTAGGATATTCCACTAATGTTTGATTGAAAGAAGCGGTCTGTTCACTGAAACCACATTGATTGCTAGAACAGCACTGTGTTACTTTCGACTCCACTTGCCTAATCTCGAGAAGTTTCTATGGAGGGTCAACTATGGGGCCCTTGAAGGAAGTGATCAAGGGTTCCCAATATGGGGTAAAATTGAAAAATTGAAACTTTACTTTAACAGTGCCAGTTTGATTTCATAAAAAGGCTTACCATATTGCCAGTGGCAATCAGCAAGATGTTTATTTAATGGTAGGGCATCCTGCTTACTCTTAAATGAGCACAGTCTATAGATACTGATAGCAAAGGAATGCTATTTCTGTATCGATTGAGATGCCGTATACACTCCCAGAAGTGGCATTCCATTTCCAAGTGTGTCAAAGATGAGGGTGAGATACAATGGTACAGCACTTGAGTAATGTCATTGACATTTCCTTCTTTCACTTGGCTGGAATCATATTAGTTGGCCTACCAAGGGGTTAGATATCAAAGGCAAGTACTATTTACTTACGGTTGCTTATACAGTGCCAATATCTTTCTCAGAAATAGTCATTTTTCATGAGTCCTTGTCTTCAGGGGAATATACCATCAATGTCTATACTTAGATAGCTTCTTTAAAGAGACTCTGTCAGCTACTTTGAGCCATATAAGCTAAGTTTATGGACCCAAAATAGCTGACACACTGAATTCAGGGATTGTCAGTTTGTCAAAACTCAAACCCACCACTGAATGCTTTAAGTGGGCTACTTAGTCACACACAAAGAATGTGCCTTTGTAGTCTGACCAATGCATTCAATAGTGCATTTGAGTGCTGACAACAGCAGAATGAAGTGGAAGGTAAGCATGAATCTTACATCCCTGGACTCAGCATGTCAGCTACTTTAAGGCTACAAGCTTAGTTTATAGAGTTCTAAGTAGCTTACAGATTCCTTTTAAATATACATAATATGTTTGATAGATACAGATTAGAGATGAGCGAACCTACTCGTTTCGAGTAATTACTTGATCGAGCACCACGATTTTCAAGTACTTCCGTACTCGGGTGAAAAGATTTGGGGGGCGCCGGGGGGCGGGGGAGGCGTGGCAGAGTGGGGGGTAGCAGCGGGGAACAGGGGGGAGCCCTCTCTCTCTCCCTCTCCCCCCCACTCCCCGCTGCAACCCCCCACTCACCCACGGCGCCCCCCGAAAATCATGGCGCTCGGGCGAAAAAGGGGCGTGGCCGAGTAGGTTCGCTCATCTCTAATACAGATCTTTGTTGCATATGAATTTATGTATCTGTCATAACTCCATTCTTATACTTTTGTCCAATAGATGGCTACAAAAAAGCGAATTAAATTAGTCGTGGACCGGGAATATGAAACTAGCTCCACTGGAGAGGACAGCGCTCCTGAATCCCAACGGAATCGTCTAAACCAACCAAACATTCAAAATAATGTTAACGGGAATATTTACATAGCCCAAAATGGGTCTGTTGTTAGAACCAGGCGTTCTTGCCTCACAAATAATTTAAAAATGTCATCTCCTTCAAGGCTTGGGAAGCACTTTAAGAAACTAGAAAAGCTTGGAGTAACACATGAAGAGAACATCCAACTGAACACATTATCTAAAGGAGCCTCTATTAAACTGAATCCTAGGCCATCCAGTATATCAATGGCCTCTAGCACTGGAGTGACCAAAAATATAATATCCAAGATTGGGGACAATAAATTTAAAAGCACAGATGAACAAGAATCAGTTGTTGATATTGAAAACATCAAAGAGCCATTGGAATTCCACAGTGACCAGACTCAGTCAGATGAAGAAGAGCTCTGGATGGGACCGTGGAACAATCTTCACATACCAATGACAAAACTATGACCTTTTTTTAACCACTATTTTGATTTATAAAATGGACTGCACTTTCTATGATCACAATAAAAATCTTGTATTGTGCACATAAATGACATTACTTTTTCCAGTAATACAACAGATTTGCACTTTTAACTGATTAGTTCCCAGCAAACATTTCTTAACCGGCTATTAATTCAGTAGGTGAAACCTATTTTGTGTAATGTTTTGTTAAGAAATCAGCAGCTTTTTGCATTTTTTTGATTTATGTTTTTTTTTATTTTTCACTTACTGCTGTATTTCTTGCCTAAAACTATGTACATGTGGCTTCTAACTTTTTTTTAGTGCTCAGTAAAAATGAAAATAAAGAAACTATTTTGTGTTCTAGAAACAGATGGCACCTGCAGCCTAGCAGTATAAAACCTGTGTTTAAAAGATGGGAATCTCAACAAATAATTACAGTTCAATGTCATTGTGCATGTAGTGAACAGGTTGGGATCATTCTTTCTAAAATGTCTTACTTTCTCAGACACTGTGTTTTCTGCCATCCATTTACTGGTTTTTTTCCCCTTTATATTGAGAGTAAAGTAGCTTTCTGATCAATACAAACTTTCAATATGATTAAACAATCCATTTCACGACCAATCAAAGTATTGCCTGCATCAGATAGCTCTAAAGTTTTACTGATGCACCGTCCCCAGTAGCAGAAAATTATTTAAGATCCCATAGTTATATACTGCAGTTCTGCTGTGTGAACATTGTAAAGCCTACTGTTGTGCTGGGAGATTAAATTTGGCCTTGGGCATCACATTTTACTAGATTCCTTTTGTTAAAAACAGGGAAGAATAGAAAAAATCATAGTATTTTTGAGTAAAAACTAAAACAAATATGATTATTCACATTATATGGTTGGTTGCTGAATCCATGAGTCAAACAGCATGTATCAATCTCAGGGACTTTTATCAACCATGCTGATATCACTTTTTGTTCAGTTTCAATTTAAGTCATTCAGTTAAGGACATGCTGTGTCCAAAATGCACTGGATAAATGTCCCATTTCTAAAACATGAATAGAACACTAAAGCTAAAAGTAATTATTTTTGCATTATCGCTTTAAGAATCAGCTACGGTAATTAGTTCAGCTTTATTTGATTCAAAAGCAAAGAAATGTATACAATATATCCAACACATTTACAGAAATCCAAGGATGTTTTGCTATGAGACAGACATTTATTTCAGCCTGTGAAACTAGCCTGCTGCACCATCAATGTGCTATCAGTAAGAGGAGTATTGATGTTTAAAGGCTATGGGAACCTTTGTGTATTAAAAATCAATACATGCATATCTTACTTAAGTCCCTGCTGAAAAAAATAATGCACTTATCTTTTTTTGCATTAAGTTTTCCTTCTTGTGTATTTAGAAAGCCTCATACTTGGTTTATGCTATCTCCAGCATTCAAGTTTCTGACTGGGGGGCATTCCTTGCACTGATCGGCGGGTGTCTCTCATGAATGTGCACCAGCTCAGCTACCCCTTTCCTCTCCTCTTTCTGAGGCTGTGTAGCATAACCACACCCATTCAATACTACACAGCTATCTCTTTGACTATCTCATCCTCTCTCTGAGTAGCTGCTGAGTTTATTCCTCCTCACTGTTAATAAGAGCAGAGACTTCAGCTGGAGTCAATTACAGTAGCTTTGTTTGCTCTCTGTCCTCTTGATCTCCTCTACCATCCCTGACACTGTCATACAGCCCTCTGTAATAACTCAGTAGAAAGGTAGTGAATGCACATTCACAAAAGGGGAGCATGCTAGGAGAGGAGTCAGTCAGTTTACTCCAACTGAAAGCATTTGCTAAGGTTTAATTCCTCCAGTTTAGAAGTGCCTTGGAAAACCATGCAAACATAGAAATGAACCAATCAGAATTTTTAATGAAAACCAATGACAAAAAGTCTTTATTTCCATTAACTCATTGATTAAAAGAAAAAAAGTGCAAAGGTGTACATAGCCTTTAAATTTGGTCCTCTTAAAGAGATTGTACAGGATTAGAAAAGCATAGCTGCTTTCTTCCAAAAACAGTGCCACACCTGCCCACAGATTGTGTGTGGTATTTAAGCTCAAGATTCTTCACTATAATGGAATTGAGCACCAATGCCATTTAACCCATGGAAAAATGTCAATTTCTTTTTTATAATAAAGTAACCACATTTTCCTAATCTCCCACCACACCTTTAAAGGGTTAAAACAGTGGGTGCCAGGAATTTCTGCTGTACAGTCCTCTAAACTGCAATTCTGGGGGCTACAAACTGCTTCCACCAGCCATTAAATTTGGCAGCTAGGAGGCAGTAAAGCAGTTTTGCCAAACAACAAAAGAACTAATAAATGGTCCCAGTAATAGCAAAAAATAGTGAGGCAGTATGCAACCTCCAAACTGTAATTTGGGAGACTGAAATGAGCCTTGATTACTTGTTTTTCTTTTAGCCAAAACGAGGATTGTATTCAAAAAGGGCAGAATCATTCCTTTGGCAATCCTGAAAATTGGATAATGGTCACTATATACATTAGACAGAAGTAGGTTGGTGAGTGAACAACTGTTGAACAATCACTCGCCTGGTGAACGCTTATTTCGCAGACCCTTTTTAAGACATATTGGCTGTTACAGTTGTTAGAATTCCCCAAACATGTTCAATAACACCAGCAATGGACCCTTCCTTCAAAGAAAAATATTTTTTCTGACGATTGACAATTTCAGTTGCAACCAACTTCTTTTCAGATGATGACAGTCTGTCATTGGATGGTGAAAATGATCATACTTTGTTACATTGTAACCAACTAACACTTGTTGTGGTTGAAATCATCTATGGGCACCTATTGTATAAAAAAAAATCAGAAATTGCACCAAACTGCCCTGCGTAAACTTGACTCTAGTGGGAAAACTACAGTTTTAATCTTTTAAATGAGCTGTATCACCATTATAAGTTTTCTGACTCCTGGGAACTATACAATGCCGAGAACAGGAGGCCTGAAGGTCTATAAATGGACAGAGCAGCAGTCAAGTATGAGCACTGCTCTACTTCTCCAGTCATTTCAATCGGACATCCGAAGATAGCTGCATGCATTGGCTTGGCTATCTATTGCAGTCCAATTTAAATGAATGAAGTAGCAGTGCACTTACTAGACCACCACTTAATTCATTCAGGACCTTCTGGATCTCCGGCCTTGGGAATGGTGAGGGTCATAGCAGTCAAACTCCTACCATTCAGCTAGTTATCTCTGATAGGGGAAAACATCTATTGGTGAAACAACCCCAGGATCAGTTCCTGATGTCCATACTGCAGCATATTTACAGCATTTGATAACAAAAATACATTAACATAGGATCATTGAGAAGTGAATCTGGGTAGTAGAACTCAACAGGTGAATTTGTTCACATTGGCGAAAAATGACAACAAATATATTAAACTATGTATATTGTTAATCTGTACACTTGTGCAGTTCTGCAAAGCCATTGCAAGTATACCAGATTGCAAAAAAAAAAAAATTATGATTACAGTATAATATGTGGAGAGTCATGAAAATCTAGCCTAAATAATATAGTGTTATCCAGTATTCTATTACCTATTTGCTGCCTAATATCAGACCTTTAAGATTTAAAATTGTATTATGGCAAAGACCAAATTCTGATGATGAAGTTTCTGCTGACATGATGTGGCCTTAAGAGTCATCATGCACTAATTGTTGGGTTATTTACTGAGATTATAGAGTACTGTAGCTACAATATGAGTGAATTAGATATTTCACACTGGTATTAACCACGGCAGACCCAACAGCCAATCAGGTTAATGAACATCAGTATATAGAGGCCTTAACAGTAAGCCAAGCAATTATTTTGTAAAGCAAAATAATGTAACAGAACATTTCTCAAATATAGATACTTATTTTTCAAGAGAATATTTACATTTATTATACAAAGGAAATTACATAATCAAATGTGCATAATGAGATTTATTAAAGGAGAACTTCTTATAGGCAGTATGAAAGACCACTAAAAAGAAGTTATGTCATCAGACACAATCCTTTGCGAAATAATCCCACTGGGGCAATCAACTGAGCAATCGGGTTCCACTTCCTGTATCTCCAGGAAACAGCTGATTTTACTGCAAGAATCCGCAGTCAACCAGGTATTTCCACTGCAAGGGGAATTTAATATAGCATAGAGGAGCTATACAACTAAATGGCCCTTCAACTACTAGAAGAATGCTTTCAGTGTGTGAAAATAATGGGAGCTGTTTATGCTATGCAGAGCAGCTCTCTGTTCTGGCTTATAGGGATAGGGATTGGGAAGGCGGGTCCCAAGCAGGGATACCCCTCTATAACATCCATATGCCTTAATAGAGCATATGGTCAGAGTTATCTTCAAGAGACAACCCCTTTAAGAAGATGACATCCAACACAACTCTCTTGGTGCCTCTGTGTGTATCTCATACTTCTTTATGACCACATATCCCTTTTCTCTGATAGCTTACAATAGTTAATGAACTCTATCCTATTGATCCCGCAGAATAGGAGAGCAAAATTATTATTTTAGTCTATTTATAAGGGTCTTTCATAGTGGCTATTAACCCTTTCCAATCCACTGTCTGACGTCTAAAGACATTCTGATTGAAGGCTGTACAGCTCCAATGTCGGAAGACGTCCGGCAGGGTATTCTTACTGTAGATTACTGGCCGCTCAGTTGTCGGGGACCTCTCCAGCATGTCATATACCGCAGTACTGGCTCTAGCCAGCAGATGGCGCCATTGTATAATGGCAGAAAGAGAAAGCCCCCTTGGAAACTCTGAATCCAAAATTGGATTGCAAAGGGTTAAATTGGTTATTGCACCAAAGAGAACAAAGAGAGAGTAGATATTCAGTAGTAATAATTAACTGGATTCTTCTATTTAACACATTAAAAAGAACTTTATATTTTGTTTCTAGAAATGTATACTCAAGTGCTGCATTAGACGTCAAAGAATCGCAGCAGGAAAACACCATACTAGTAAAAGTAATAAAAGGATATGTCAACTTTGTAATTAGTATCTCTTTTTTTTGCTCCAATATATCTGAAAAAAGAAGAAAGAAGGAACTTTGTAAATTGTCTTTATTTAAAGTATCCTACCATTTTTCTTCTAAAGCTCCTATGCAGTATTATGTGCCTCTACAGTAATGGACTGCAAACAACCCCTGTGTAGTCTGATCCTGCAGTTTTAGTTATCCTGTCCATCATTCGACTGCTTCTTGCTAACCTATAAAATGTACATTAGCATGAAGCTAGAGGACAGATAGCATAACCATAGCATCAGATTGCTACAGACTAGATTTTTATGCAGTCTGGTACCACTGAGACACTCAGGTTTGCATAGGGGTTATTGATACAAAATGCTAGGATATTTTCAATTATGACTATTTACAAAGTTGCTTCATTTTTCATTTCGGATGCATTGTAGCAATGATAAAATGGCTGTAAAGGCAGACACACAAATATTGAATTATCTCATGTAATATCTTGAGACAACCAACACAATATTACGTTTTGCTGGTTAAGATATTTTTTTTCATCACACAAGAAATCTGTATTTATTTTGACATTTCTTAAATAAAGGACTACTTCTTGCTAAAAAAAAAAGTTTGTTTTAATTCCTTTTCCTTAAATAAAAAAATACATATTTGCTTTAGATTTATAAATGTGCCTACAGGTACCTTATGCTAGAGGGAGGAGATGTTTACTATAACTTTTGCCTTCTTGATGAGTTCATGGAACTGCCAGAGCTATCCAATAATATATAGTGGGCTTGTAAGTTACAAGGGATCCTGGTTACAATTGCATAAGCTACAATATTTTCAAGATACAGATGAGTCCAGCCTTCACTTTCTTAAAGGACAACTTTTATGGATACAAAATAATACAATCCTGTAGCATCCAGTAAAAAAGTACATGATATATTTTAACACATTACTGGGCAATGTGCAGAGCTGTCCGCTTCCTGAAAAAAAAGCTAGAAGTGCGAGGACACATATCAGTCCAATCCCACTTCCTTCCTCCTTTGTCCCGTTTTTTCCCATTTTGGTGATGCAAGGGTTTGACCTTCAGACAATTCTCTAGACTCTCTCATGTACTCTGTGGGTGTAACCTTGTTGGGGCCCTAGAGACTGTCTCAACTTCATCTCTTTTTCTGCTTCCTCCTCTCAAGTCTTCTTTTTAGAGGACCAAAACAACTTTTAAAGAGCTCTGCCTAGGCTTTGGCCACTTCACCATGTCCTCTTGCTGTCTTATTTGTTGTTGACTTCCCTGCCAGACCAACTGCAGATCATTGGAGGCTCGATTAGACTAGAGTTGATGTTACACCTCCATCTTTGCAAGAGTCCTCTGTCGATATACAAGCGCTTGATTTTACGCCACCTGGTGAGGGCCACGAGAAGTTGTAACTACCTGCTTTAGAAAAAAGATGAGCCTCCTATGATATCTCTCTTGTTCACCAAAATGAGCAATGTCATATGCATGGAAGACTTCACATCTTCCCTCAATGACTCTTATAACTGGTTCTACAAAACTTGGTAGATGGTTACTGCTACTGGTTAGAGTTTCAAAACTCTTCTGAGTTTGCTGAATTGCTGTTGGACTCAACTTGAAAACTTTTCTTATTTTAGCTGAGTCTAGCCACGTTCTAATGCCCATGGTTCCACTTATGGTACCCACCTCCTCCTTTATTTTTCTCCTTTTTCTTCCTCCTCTCCTTTCCCTCGTTCTGCCTGTCTGTATTTTCTCTCCATTTCTATCTTGTCTTATCTTCCCCTCTTCTTGCGGAGTTGATGTTATATCTATCCCCCTGTTTAGGAAACCCTGAGGTGATGCCAGAGGGTAGGTGGTGTGGGACATTATCAATTTCAACTTTTTTTTTTAATGGCCCTTATTGTAAAAATGTTTTCTTGTTTATCACCTGATTTTATATTCACAACTTTGATTGTATTGCTGATCTTTATCTGCTGCCTATGATTTGTTTGAAAGCAATGGGCGCTGCGATGTGAGAGCAAGCAGAAAGATAGAACATGATGTAATTTGTTTCCTGCATCGCATCGTGATGCCATGCAGGAAAACATTGCTCATGTGTATGGACCCTGTTCAAAAGAATGGGGTTCATATTTGTGTAATATTTGTGTGTCTCACAATGCACAAATCTTGCGTTATTTTCTTGACCCGTATAAAGGCAGCCTAATGCATGTAGGGACTTGCTTTATCTGTATTAATTTAATGATTTTTTTCTTAAATCTTCACTTTGTATGTGAATGTTATTTTGTGTCTTCATAATAACCAGTTACTAGTTTCCATATTTTCCCCTTACAATGGTTGTCCTAGAAGCAATTAAATGAATATTAGAACTTTCATTTCTTCTAAAAGCCTGCTTGGTACAGCTCCTGACATACTAAGTTTTTACTTGCATAACAAATTTTTAAAACACGGTCAACAAAAATGCAACAACTCCCATGATTCTATTTTGTGCCAGCTATAATGATGTCTCATCAAGGATTTAATAAGCATATAAGTTCAAATGGATGAAACATAAAAATCTGTTGAAGCAAATGAATCAAACCGATGTAAATGAATCATTAAATTTTTATGAACTGCATATGCACAGGAAATCGGTCAAGGACAGGAGGACTTAAAAGGCTGCAAATTTCTATTGCATTACAAAAGGTATGGTAAATTTATTGCTTGTTTTATGTGAAATTTCTGCTCACGCGTCAGTTTTTTTCCCCATATTTCAGGTTTGACGTGTTATGCAATGCCCAGCTGGGGTTAGAACTGTACTATTACAAATGAAAGCCTGCGCCAATAAAAAGACTTCAGTGTTATTATTAATCTTGTATAAAGAGACCTAGCAGTATTTCTGTTGGCCAAGGTCAGAAACAGAGTGGGAATGACTAGAATTAGAGCACATGCAGTACATGAAGTAAGTTGATTATAAGCAAAGTCAAATTTTTTAGATATTGTGAATTCATGGAAAACTAAAACTGGAAAGAATCCCAACCAATTAGATTTCTACTTTATTTTTGTGACTTTCATCTTCATTGGTTAAAAATTAGGGTGATGCCACATCCCTGAGGGACAAACAAACATTTGGTCAGTACCAGATAGTGCTCTATACTCAGGCACATATATTTTTAGTTTTTATAGCTGGTATAAGTTATACTGTATAGCTGGTGTGAGTTATAAGTTCACATATCAGCTGCACATTGTTTTGCTGCAAGGAGCAAGATAGATTTTGATACAGAATTAATGGGAGTAAGACAATATGGAAGGTTTAATAATAATAGTTTATTCAAATTAAGCGACAATCGAGCATAATGATGAATAACTTCCTTCTTTTGAAAATTATTTATATAGAAAGGTTAAGGATTACAACTTACATCATACCACTATCTGTATACAATGGATAAAGATGGCAACTTACACCACATCATTTCCTATTCACAATGGTTACAACTTAAATTGAATCACTGGGAAGGCAGCATCATCTGACTTGTATAAAAGCATCCGGGAAGCTCACTTTCAAATGGCACCAAAACGGAGTCTTCTCCAGGAAATTGGAGAGACAGGTGGGGCGTCCCGCCACATGTCACAAAGAGCTTCTGTCTTAGCTATGGAAAATAGAACTTTTATGGCTCAGTCAGACAAGCGAATTTTTCATGCGTGTATGGGCACATTTTCAAAATGGATCTATTAGAACCAATGCTTCCTATGAAAACGGTCACATGTCCATTTTTTAAAAGTGGAAAAAATCTGCACCTGCAAGAGATAAAACATGTGAGTGCTAATGTACCTGGTCATGCAATTTTTTTCTACACGCGATGTGTGATTTTGTTTTCCACGCCTATAACGCTTGAAAAATTTGCTCGTCTGACTGAGCCCTAATACTATACTAGCACAGATGTCTACATGTTCACTTCTTAATCCTCAAGACAGAAACTACCAGCATAATGTCACAAAACAAAAGTGAAACTCATGACCACAAATTTTACACAACAAGATTTCTTCATTTTGGCTCTCTATTCGGGAATAAAAAAAGGTATTTCAAAGTTTATAAATGGCAGGAAGAGACAAAAAGGGAGTCTAAATAATCCTATAAACAATCCGCATATTCCTGACACACATATATAATCATATTCAAGGAGAATCAACGTTTAACCAACATGCTCAAAATCACTATATGCAGGGAGATGTACATCTTCCTGTATATAGTGATATGAACCATACTAGTGTAAACTTTTCATCTCCTGTATATAATTATTATGTACATCTGGTACAAGTTATACATCCTGCATATAGTAATATGTAGCATGCTGGTATAACCCGGTATCTCCTGTATGTAATTAGATATGTGCAGCTAGCATAATTTATGCAGTATAACTTATATCAGCTATACATTTGATTATTTGCAGTACATACCTGGTTACACCACATGGTCCCCTCTCCTGTCCTCCACTATCAGCCACTGTCAGCTGGACCAATCATGTGGCGCCAGTACACTAATAGACTGCAGTTGTGATGAATCACAACTGCAGTCTCTCAGTGGAAGAGTTAACCATGCAGTGGGGGAGGCGGCAGCCAATTCCACACTGCAGTCTCAGACAACAGCGCTACAGTCCCCAGCTAGAGTCAGCCTACAGGCCGTGATGGTAAAACAGTATGTCATGGGGTCTGTGAGCCGCCCTAGCTCAGGTCCTGGGTTGCAATTGTGACCCCTGCGATCCTTAGTGATTTGCCACTGAGTGTCTTACATAGTAGTCCCAGTAGAAATAGTGACACTCATAGTGTCCGCAGTAATAATAGTGACCTCTGTAGTAGCCCCAGTAGTAATAGTGCCCCCTGTATTGGCCCAGTAGTAATAAGTGATCCTCACAGTAGTTGTTATAGCATCTCCTCGATTGACCTCTGGCTGGGCAGCATCCCTACAGGCTCTTCACTCACCCAGCCAAGAGCCCTGATTCTGCTGACCTCTTCCCTTAGTGTCTGCGTACAAGATGGCACATGTAGACACAAGAGGGTGGTAAAGGGGGGAAGTTTCCGAGACTCTGCACTGCCGTCACTGGACCAGAGCTGTAGGCTAAATCTGTAAGGTTGCTGCATGGCTGGTGGTTCACATAAAATGAGATGGCGGATCGGATTTGCCTCATGGGCCTTGTGTTTGACATGTGTTCTAGAGCAATACTGGTCAGTATACAAAACCCTCAGGCCGCGGTCAGACGAGCGTGTTTTACACGCTGCTACAGGAGCATGTAAAACCATGCTTCTATAGCAACTAATAGATTGCTGTGAAAGCACTCCCACAGACCTTTTTTAGAAATGCAGAATCTGCGCTTCTACAAAAGAACGGTCAGCGAGTGCTGACTTGCCTGTCAGTTCCATGGTGTGCGTTGTCCAGGGTGCTTACCATAGGCTCCTATGGGAGCAGTGGAAGCAGGCTGACCGCACCACAGACATGTGACCGGGCTGCTCTACAGAGCTAGAGACAGCCCGGTCATGTGATCTTTTCCTGCATGTGAGGAGCGTGGTTTTACACGTTGCTTAGCAGCATGTAAACCACGCTCACCTGACCACGGCCTTAGTTTGTGATTCTCTGCTCTGATAAGCTTGCTTACTCACTGCACAGAAAACAGATCTTTAGAGAAATGCTATTCTTCAGCAGCAGAATGTCCAACTTTGCCTATACTCAGAGGCTCAGATCTCTCTGCTGGATGAGTATATATATATATATATATATATATATATATATATATATAATTTCTTATTACCTACAGCTTTGAGATAGACCCCAATCCTATAGTTCCTACTTGAGTCCTGCCATAGAGAACAGATACATTTGTTCTTCTGTTTAATGTACACTTCACAGCAGTGTTTCCCATACGGTGGGTCTCCATTCATATGAGAACTACAACTCCCAGCTTGCACTGACAGCTGGAGAGCCACAGGTTAGGGCAACAATGGCTTACAGCATATATAAGGACCTCTTTACCACCTTCAAGTCAGAGTCCTCCAGCACATATATGCAATGCTGTTTTACTTATTTGCTGAGGCAGCATATTTTATGGGCAACTGCTGTTGTTTAAATTAACCTGGTTTTCTTTACGTTTTATTAAATTAATCTCTGTCACTCTTTTAATTAAAGCATCAATCTTTTTGTTTCATTCCACTGAGCAGTCTTGGAAAATCTACATTTATAAAGAATTTATGTCTAACAGGAAAGCATTTTTTTAGTTGTACAAGATGTTATCTGCATGATGGGTAAGGGAACATTTATCAAGACAGACTTACTTAAAGGAAAACTCAATTTTAAAGAATACCTATCATTCAAGGAAAATATAAATAAATAAAAAATCACAAAGCCTCCTTAGGCAGCTATAGTTGTGTATTAGATGTAGTCAGTCATAAATGTTGTGCATAACTTGCATATTTTACTTCTTTTCCTTCCCATTGTATGTTTATCAGTTTTTTTCCTTTGCCGTTCCTACTGTATGCACGGACTATTTCTGGTGAGTTGTGTGTTTCTAACTAGAGATGAGCGAGCGTACTCGGTAAGGACAGATACTCGAGCGAGTATCGTCCTTACCGAGTACCTGCCAGCTTGCCCGCAAATATTCGGGTGCCAGCGGGGGTGAGCGCTGTGTTGCGGGAATGAGCAGGAGGGAGCGATGGGGGTGGGGGAGAGAGATCTCCCTCCTGTTTCCCCCCCCCCCCATGCTTTCTCTTGCCACTCCCCGCCCCCCACTGGCACCCGAATCTGTGCGGGTGAGCAGGCAGGTACTCGGTAAGGACGATACTCGCTCGAGTATCTGTCTTTACCGAGTACGCTCGCTCATCTCTATTTCTAACCAATTAAATGCGAGAAAGATAGTGCAAGAACTATCTTCACACTTTTTAAAAAAAATTTATGCGCAGTATTGCGGAGTTTAAATAAAGTCAAAAAATAAAAACCAAAATCCTGGTTCATGCGCTAATGCACTCTGTAGAGGAGAGCATATTGCAAATGCACCCATTTGTTTAATACTTAGTGATGCCCCTATAGTGTTTTTACATCTTGTAGATGTAGATCGTGTATGAAGGGCGATCGCGGGGCGACTCCCCTTCATTCATCCACAGTGTTGGCTGTTTCTTACAGCTGACACCCAACGGCAACAGCTGTGATTGGCCGCACAGCTCATTGGTGCTGTTAACCCTTCAAATGCCACTTTCAATTCTGACAGTGGCATTTAAATCCCCAGAACGATGTTATGCCTATCAAGCCGTCCCCTTGGTAGGGCTTGATAGACTGCCTGGCAGATTGCAGTATGATGTAATGCTATGGCATTACAACATACTGCAAGGCGATCAAAGCATCGCAAGTGGTGGTCCCCTAGGGGGTCTAAAAAGAAAGTTAAAAAATCAATAATGTTTTACTAATTGAAAAAAAAAGTAATAAAAATTTGAATCCCCCCTCCTTTTGCCATATTTATAATAAAAGATTCTAAATCATAAAACAAAAATATATATTTAGTATCGACGCATCCATAAAAGTCTGATCTATCATAGTAACACATTATTTACCCTGCACGGTGAACATCGTCAGAAAAAAACAACAAAAGAAATGCACTACTTTGGTCATCCAACAATAAAAAGCGATCAAAAAGTCATACGTATTCCAAAACTACAGGATGTCCCGCAAAAAATGAGCACTTGCACAACTATGTTGATGGAATGATAAAAAAAAGCTATTGCACGCAGAAGATGGTGGCAGAAAAGAATTTAAATAAAGAAGAATTGAAAAAAAAATACAAGTAGTACAGCAAAGAAAACTATATCGGTTTGGTATCGTAGTAATCGTATTCACCCATAGAACAAAGTTATCATATTATTTTTGTTGCAGTTTGTGCGCCATAGAAACAAGACGCACTGAAAGATGGTGGAATTTTTTTATTTTCCATGTCTCTCTACTTAGAATACTTAAAAAATTTTTCAGTACATTATATGGTACATTGAGGCCTCAGTCAGACGGGCGTTTTTTCGCCCGATTTGCGCATGCGCATGCGTCTGGCGATTTTATAAAACCATTGCTTTGCAATGGTATCGGACACATGAGCGCTTTTTATGCGCTCGTCCGATAAATTATAGAACAGAAATCGCAGATCGCACCTATCTGCGATCTGCGATTCCTGTTCTCTTCTCTATATGCGCTCAATGGGGCCGGCGGCAGCAGCGCCGACCCCATTGAGAACATATAGAAGACAAATCATTCTTCTCTGCCACAGCTGTAACAGCTGTGGCAGAGAAGAACTATGTTTGCCCATTGAATTCATGAATGGGTGTGAGTGAGACCTGCCTCTGATTGGCTCAGCGCTGAGCCAGTCAGGGGGCAGGTCTGACTCACACCCCCTTCACACCCACTGCAGGCCGGCCGCACTGAACTCCAGCTGCCGGGACAAGGTGAGTATATATATATTTTTTATTTTAACACATTTCTGGATGAATTGCAGGGAAGGGCTTATATATTTAAGCCCTTCCCGACAATTCATCCCACACTTGCCCGCAGCGCATTGCTTTCAATGGAGCCGGCTGTATTGCCGGCTCCATTGAATGCAATGCGCTGGACAGCTCCGGACCGTTTCTAATAAAACGCGGCTAGGAGTAGATTTTCGGGCACCGGTCACGCGATTTGCGGATGTGCATCCGTCATGCGATCCGCAAATCGCGCGAAAAAAACGCCCGTCTGACTAAGGCCTAAAAAGTACCATTGGAAAAAAAAAACATCTTGTCCTGCAAAAAACAAGCCCTCATACAGCGACATCAATGGATAAATAAAGGAGTTACGATTTTTTAAAAGGGGGGAGGAAAAAACGGAAATAGAAATAAACAAAAAAGCTCCATCACTAAGGGGTTAAGCCTCATACAGTCTCCCACAAGGCTGAGGGCAGAGAGCCTAATGTGAACCCCTTCCACCCCGTCTCACTGCTTACAGTCTTACCGCTGCAGCTTCCCCCCTGTTCTGTTCAAGTAGCAAATTAGATATGTATGCTGTAATAATTCTGCACAATCTCAATAAATACTGAAGATGGTCTACTGAAGTGCTTGCTACAGGCCCTTTTACATGGGCCTACGATCGTAGGATTGTCCATTCCTGATATTTTGATGAGTGTAAATATATCCCGCGATTGAAGGACAAACAATTCAAAGCTCATTTGACATTCGTAGAATCTTTATGCGGGCATTAAAACTGATGTTTAAAGGCGGCTCTTACCCTCGTGAAAACAGAGATGTGCTAGTAACAATAACAAACTGATTCATATGAACGCTCACAATAGCAATCACTCATAGATCCCGCTTCACAATAATTGTAGCATGTAAATGTAAAACTTAACGAATGTGGCTGATCTGTGCTTAAATCTGCTCATGTACAAGCACCTAAACAATGACCGGAAGAATGGCTTCCCACTGCTCTTGTATCCCCTTCTAGAAGTCAACAGCACCAATTCAGGAAATTCTACAACAGGTTCCATTTATTGCACATCTGAAGCTCATTATATATTGAGGGTAAAAATGTAAAAAACATCGCTGATTATTCAAAGACATGTACTTTATACAGTATATTTTGCAGTTGATTCTCCAGGATTGCAAACTAAACTGTTGGTACTTTAAATATAGAAAGATTATGCTTTGCTCATGCAGTCTATCAATATTTGGCATTTTAATAAAAATTATAGATTTTGTGAATAAGGTTAAAGTTAAAGAAGAAAAGTAAAAACCAATATATTACAAGATCTATCTATCGATCGAACGATAGATAGATGTAGTACAGGCAGGGGCGTAACTATAGAGGGTGCAGGGGATACGGTTGCACCTGGGTCCAGGAGCCTCAGGGGGCCCATAAGGCCTCTCCTCTCCATATAGGGAGCCCAGTACTGTGAATAAAGCATTATAGTTGGGGGCCCTGTTACAGGTTTTGCATTGGGGCCCAGGAGCTTCAAGTTACTCCTCTGAGTACAGGTGTACAGTAATTACTGCAAGTGCCGGAGTCTGGGCATTAATGTTGATCTAGCGGACAGTATGGTGAAGTCAGATCTCAGTGCAGGATAAATAACTTCCCTAAACACTGTAAAAATGTATCCTTCCTTAACCTATCGCTGAAGCCAACATATCCCAAGATATACACAAATGGAATAAGATGTTAAAAATCTAAAAAAATTAAAAAGTATACATTGAACAGATACTTTGACAGACACTGTACATCAGGCATCACCCATAGACTCACATATAAAAAAAAATGTGTATTGTTCCTTTCTTTACCAAATGGTTGTAATTAGAGATGAGCAAACTTTTAAAAAAGTTCAGTTTGGCCAGTTTTCAGAATTTCAGATGCTGCCTGAATTAGTTTCAACCAAAACTTTAGTAACAATAAAGGCCCTGGGCAAATAATGGCAGTGGCGGCTCTCCTTCTTCTGTGGCTCAGCAGTTAGCACTGTTGCTTTCTGTTGCTGGAGTCTTAAGTTCAAACCTGACATCTGCATTGAATTAGCATGTTCCCCTTATTTTTCATGATAATCACCTTAGTTTAATGCAAATTATGCAGATATTATCCTTGGTCAGATTTGAACATAGGATAACAATGCTGCAAGGCAACAGCGCCAGCCACTGAACCATCATTAATTTTATTCTTCCTCCTTTTCCCTGCTATTCTCTATGGTCCAGTTCTGATGCTCATGTGCCCATGGTAGGTGCTTCCGGTGGTGGATAGGGATCAGAATAGGCACTCTGAATAGTCTGCGGCTCAGAAACCCTAAATGCAGCACTTTAATGCAATGTATATGCTGATACATCTTTTTTTTATCACAGCCAACATCTACCTTATCAGCTATTAGCATTAAGGTACTTTTACACGTGGCAATTATTGGCCAAATCCTCGCTGGATATAGCAAATACGGGTGATAGTCGTCCAATGTACACGTGGCAGATGACATGGCACATCGCTTACCTGTCAGAATAGCTTGGTTTTTAGCGGAACTAAAAAAAAAAAAGCAACTGTGGGGCCGTGTAAAAAAAGCCACTCAAACTTTGACCAAGTTCTATTTACTCTGCCTCCATTCACAGATGCTCCTGTGTAAAGCATAGGAATGATAGT